>NC_136262.1:205331708-205462328 GCF_964187855.1 Myxine glutinosa | reverse complement strand
TCCCCTCCCCCACCCGGCAATGCCGGGTACTTCTGCTCGTATATACATATACATATACAGTATATATATATACAGTATATAAAAATCCTTTTCGTGTCAGCCATTTGAGGTGGGGTGTAGAGGGTATATTGGCAATTCCTTTTCTGCATTTCTTGCTAGGCTGGGAGTGTGTGGGACAGAAAGAAGGAGGATGTGTGACAAGGTGGCCCAGGTTGCCTTGAAAGGCTGCATGAACAAATGGAAGCAATGTTTCTTCCAGAATGGCCCTGTGCTTGAACTGGTTCAGGTTTCCATTCAGAACAACCAGGTCAGTTTTGCCCCCTGCATGAAAAGCAGCCCAAACGGTCACCCCACCACCTCCAGCTTGGACTCTTGGCACTATACAATCTTCGTTGTAGGCTTCATGCACTTGTCCGCGCACTCGGACACGGCCATATTGACGATAGACCAGAAATCTAGACGTCACTGAAGATCACGTGATTCCAGTGTCCTGGCTGCCATTGACGGTGCTCTCTGGCCCACTGCAATCGGCGCGGGCGGTGTTGTCTGGTCAGACGTGGCTTTCTCAGGGGACGCCTGGCACGATAGCCTGCTTGAACCAGTCGTTGGTTGACTAGCCTTCTGGATACAGGCACATTTGTCAGTTGCTGCCACTCAGCCCTAAGCCGATTAGCTGACTTGGTATGGCCATTGCGGACGAACCGGTGCAGCTGGCGATCATCCCTCCTTGTGGTTCTGCAGGGACGTCCTGACCTCGGTATTGGAGTAGGGACACCCCTCTGAGCATTTCGTTTCAGGATCTTTGACACCTGACCTTGAGTGATGCCATACTGCCGAGCAATAGCACGCTGTTTAATGCCGGAATTTCGTAAAGCCACCACTAAATGACAGACAGCATTGTCGAGTTGACGGGCCATCTCCAGCGGAAGCGGCAATAACTTTTGTAGACGTGCAGCAGTTGTTTTCCACGAATACAGAACGCAACAACCCTTTTCTACCCGATTGTGAAGCCAATCGTCAAATGTACCTGTCCGTACATTTTGTCATGCCACCTGTGATATAATCCTGTTATTGACTTCTTGCTGTGACAGACAATCAATGACATGGTTCTTTCAACAAAGAAATCACCGAAGCGTAAAATAAACTCACCAGATTGATATACCGAGTTCAGAAAGTAAACCCAAGTCAAGAAAAAAAAAAAACTTCCATATTAAATGCCAAGTCTGTATATGTATATATATATATATATATATATATATATATATATATGTAATTATATATGTAATTATATATGTAACTTGCTGAAAGCACCCGGCGTTGCCCGGGTTATTTTTGAATGAATTTACTACTATAATTCAGCTTTTACTCGTGGCCGTAGAAGATTGACTACTATAATTCAGCTCAGCTTTTAATTGTGAAATGGGCCCAACCCGGCCGATGCGGCCTCAACCTGCCTCGCCACCTAGCCTATAACCTCCCGGGGCCCGTCCCGACATTTTTGGTTATTTTTGAATGAATTTACTACTATAATTCAGCTTTTACTCGCGCCGTAGAAGAATGACTACTATAATTCAGCTCAGCTTTTAATTGCGAAATGGGCCCAGCTCGGCCGACGCGGCCAAGACCGGCCTCCCCACCTAGCCCATAACTTTCCCGGGACCCGTCCCGACATTTTTGGTTCTTTTTGAATGAATTTACTACTAAAATTCAGCTTTTACTCGCGGCCGTAGATGATTGACTACTATAATTCAGCTCAGCTTTTAATTGTGAAATGGGCCCAGCTCGGCCGAGGTGGGCCTCGACCGGCCTCGCCACCTAGCCTATAACCTTCCCGGGGCCTGTCTCGACATTTTTGGTTCTTTTTGAATGAATTTACTACCACAATTCAGCTTTTACTCGCGGCCGTAGAAGATTGACTACTATAATTCAGCTCAGCTTTTAATTGCGAAATGGGCCCAGCCCGGCTGAAGCGGCCTCAACTGGCCTCGCCACCTAGCCTAAAAGCTTCCCGGGGCCTGTCCCGACATTTTTTGTATTGGAGGTTTCCTCCTATCTTTCACCGTTCAGGAGATTAGCTTGCGCAGACAAACAAACAAAAACTTTATTTTATAATATAGAGAGAAGAGATTATATATGTATGTATATATTGGAGACCGAACAATATATGCTTTTTATTTGATGTACCGTACTCTTTACAGAGCATTGGTGCTTCCAAAGCAGTTTCTTGACAAGGGTTATATTGGGTGGTTTGCCATTGCCTTTCCAGCATTGTTTGTTCATGCTCTCTTTTTATATGCTGTTCTTCAAGCAAGGAAGCAGCACAGGCTGAAAACCTGCCTTTTCTGGTGATTTGGCTGACTGTGCCTCAGAAACAATACATAAAGTTTGGGTTATGCTATCACAATGATGCACGATACACCATTTTGAGAACCTTACAAAACCTGATGTTGTGGCGGACACAAAGCCCACTGGCATGGTGACATCATTCCGCGCACCAAGTGGGCGACGGCCACGCCCAAGAGAGAGGCGTGGCCTCAAGATATACACGGGGCGCGCAGCCCGGAGCAGCTCAGTGCTGCAGTTTGAGTACTTTCAATAAAGACTCTCTTATGAACCGCGTTGTCCGCTTGCTCCTTGCGTAAGCATTAGCGCGCGCAGCATCGCGCTTCATATGGTGACCTCGACGTTGGATCTGCCATAGCGATCCTTCCGAACACGACGCCATTGCAATGGCAAACAACAAGTACAACGCAATGTCGATTAAACTTCCCGAATTTTGGGAGGCCCAGGCCGAAGTCTGGTTCGTCCAAGCCGAAGCCCAATTTCAGCTTCGGCGCCTCACCGGCGACGACACGCGCTACTGCCACGTCGTCGCCTCCCTCGGGCCCGGCACGGCCGCTCGAGTTGTGTCCGTCCTTCGCCACCCACCGGACGGCCACAAGTACGAGGCACTCAGGCGGCTACTCCTAGCCACGTTCGGCCTCACGGAGGACGCACGGGCCGACCGCCTCCTGGATCTCCCCGAGCTCGGCGACACGCGCCCGTCGGTCCGAATGGACCATATGCTGTCACTGTTGGGTGACGAAGCCCCCGGTTCTCTATTCAGGGCGCTTTTCCGTCGCCAACTTCCAGCGCAGGTTCGCCTCGCGTTGGCCGGGACCGTGCTAACGGAACCCCGAGCATTGGCAGCCGAGGCGGACAGGTACTTCGCGGCTTTGGATACGCGGGCGAGAGTCGGTGCGGCCGTCACGGACCTCGAGGCTGATGCTGCTGATGATGCTGATCCACAGCATCAGCTTACACAGCATACGCAGCATGCTGATACGCACCTCGTGACCGCCGCCACGCCCCGCCCACCGCCGGGGCGAAAACCGCCACCGCGGGGAAAACCGCCAACTCCACCGGCCTGGCGGAGCCAGCCGCACTCCTCCAGCTCCACCACCTGGTGCTGGTTCCACGCCAAGTTCGGCCACGAGGCTCGGCAGTGTCATCCGCCGTGCTCCTTCGACAGGTCGGGAAACGCCCGGGCCGGCGCTCAATAGTGGCGATGAGCGCCGGCCGTTCGAGCAGCCTGCTGTTCATAACGGACACCTTATCCGGGCGCCGTTACCTGTGCAACACGGGAGCGCAGGTGAGTGTCGTTCCCGCCGGTACGTCAGCCAAGCACGCCGCGGGTGGGGGCCCTGCGCTGCTTGCCGCGAACGGGACGCCCATCCGTACGTACGGAAAACGCTGCCTCTCTCTGCGATTCGGAGGGCAGGTTTTCCGGTGGACGTTCGTCACCGCCGACGTGCCCATGGCACTGCTTGGCGCGGACTTCCTGTGCGCTAATGGGCTCCTGGTCAACGTAAAGCGCAGACGTCTTGTCCAGGCTGAGACGTTCAGCTCGCTCGCTTGTGCGCTGCCCAGCTCGTCGAGCAGCTCAACGAGCGGCTCACCGAGCGGCTTGCCAAGCGGCTTGCCGAACGGTTCGGTTCCGGCCACGTTGATCTGTACGCTTCCGGCAGCGGACAAATTCACCCGCCTCCTCGCCGGCTTCCCGGCCCTCACGCGGCCCACCTACTCGGCGGGGGCCGTCAAGCACGGGGTGGCCCATCACATCCCCACCGTCGGGCCACCGGTCTACGCGGGGCACGCCGCCTCGAGCCGACGAAGCTGGCGGTGGCAAAAGCGGCGTTCGCTACCCTGGAGCGACTCGGCATCGTTCGGCGCTCGGAGAGTGCTTGGGCGTCGCCGCTGCACATCGTGCCGAAGCCCGGCGGGGGATGGCGACCGTGCGGGGACTATCGCCGTCTCAATGACGCCACCACTCCTGACCGCTACCCCGTCCCCCACATTCAGGACTTTTCCGCCCGTTTGGCGGGCATGTCCTTCTTCTCGAAGGTGGACCTCATACGCAGCTACCATCAGGTCCCCGTCAGGCCGGAGGACGTCCCGAAGACGGCGGTCATCACGCCATTCGGACTCTTCGAGTTCCTGCGGATGCCCTTCGGTCTGAAGAATGCGGCTCAGGCGTTCCAGCGACTGATGGACAGCGTCCTGCACGACTTGGATTTTGTCTATGTCTACCTGGACGATATCCTCGTCGCCAGCGCGTCCCTCGAAGAGCACCTACGCCACCTCCGCACGCTCTTCGAAAGCCTGGGCCAGCATGGCCTGATTGTGCCCCCCTCAAAGTGCCGGTTCGGCGTCGCCGTAATCGATTTTCTGGGGCACCGTGTCACCAGGCACGGAGCCGTCCCCCTGCCGGCCAAGGTGGAGGCAGTGAAGGGGTTTCCGCGCCCCCGAACGATCAGAGGGCTGCAGGAGTTCCTGGGCATGGTGAACTTTTACCATCGGTTCCTGCCCCGTATCGCCCAGCTCCTCAGCTCCTGCGCCCCCTGCACGAAGCTCTCCGAGGTAAGCCGGGCAAAGGCGACGTTACCTGGACCGAGCAGATGGACACGGCGTTCACGGGCGCGAAGCTCGCCTTGGCTAATGCCACCATGCTCGCGCACCCGGCGCCCGATGCACCGATCGCCCTCACCACCGACGCCTCAGACTACGCGGTGGGCGCGGTGCACGAGCAATGGGTGCGTGGAGCTTGGCAACCGCTGGCGTTCTTTAGCCGGCAGCTTCGCCCGCCCGAACGCCGTTACAGTACCTTCGACTGCGAGTTGCTCGGGCTTCACTTGGCGGCCAGGCACTTCCGCCATCTGCTCGAGGGCCGTGCATTCACGGCCTTCGTCGACCACAAGCCGCTGATCTTCGCGATGGGCAAGGTCACCGAGCCGTGGTCGGCCCGGCAACAGCGTCACCTCTCGGCCATGTCCGAGTACACGACGGACATCCGGCACGTCACGGGGAAGGACAACCCGGTGGCGGATTGCCTTTCCCGGGCCGTCGCCCACGCAGTCCACCTCGGCATCGACTATGCCCGGATGGCAGCGGACCAGGCCGCTGACCCGACGTCCAGGCCTTGCGGACCGCCGTCACGGGCCTCCGCGTCACCGAGGTGCCGTTCGACGGCGCGGGCGCGGCCCTCTTGTGCGACGTCTCCCTCGGGCGGCCTCGCCCCATCGTGCCCGCGGGCTGGCAGCGCCAGGTGTTTGACGCCATCCACGGCCTGTCCCACCCGGGCGCGAGGGCCTCCCAAAGGTTGATCGCCGACAAGTTCGTCTGGCATGGCCTCCGGAAGGCCGTCCGTGGCTGGGCCAGGACGTGCCTCGCGTGCCAGCGCGCCAAGGTGCACCGGCACACCCAGGCCCCGTTGGCCCCGTTCACGGTGCCGGAACGCCGGTTTGACCACGTCCACGTGGACCTGGTGGGACCTCTGACTCCCTCGCGGGGTTTCACCCACGTCCTCACCATGGTGGACCGCACCACCCGGTGGCCGGAGGCCGTGCCCTTGGCGTCGACGACGGCGGCGGACGTCGCGCAGGCTTTCATCGCCACCTGGGTCACCCGGTTCGGCGCCCCCTCAGACATCTCGTCCGACTGCGGCCCCCAGTTCACCTCGGAGCTCTCGGGGGCGGTCGCGCAGGGGCTCAGGGTCCGGCTGCACCGAACCACGGCCTACCACCCCCAGGCTAACGGCCTGTGTGAGCGATTTCACCGCTCATTGAAGGCCGCGCTCCGGGCCACCCTCCGCGACGGCGGCTGGGTCGACAGGCTCCCCTGGGTCCTGCTGGGCCTCCGGACGGCGCCCAAGGAGGACCTGCGCTCATCCGCGGTGGAGTTGGTCTTCGGGCAACCGCTGTGGGTGCCGTGCGAGTTCCTCCCCGACTCCACGGCACCATGGTCCGCGGCACAGCAGCGCTCCGCTCTGCAAGAGACCGCCCAGAGGTTCGCCCCGGTGCCAACGGCATGCCACGGGCACCCACCGACGCACGTCGCCCCGGAGCTTCGCACGGCGGAGTACGTCTTCGTCCGCCACGATGCCCACCGGACACCACTGCGGCCCCCGTACAACGGGCCTTTCCGCGTGCTTGAGACCGGGGCGAAGCACTTCACCCTGGACATCGGCGGTACTCCTGACCGCTTTTCTGTCGACCGCCTCAAGCTGGCCCACCTCGACGTGGACCATCCACCGCCAGTGGCCCGACCCCCGCGTTGGGGCCGCCCCCTTGCGGGCGGACCCCCAGCACCGCCCAGCCCCGCCGCCCCCTGGTCCTGCACCCATCCCAGGGGCAGCCAGAGGCATCCCACCTGGCATCCCTGCACCCCGGACGCCGCCGATCGCCAGGGGGCGCTTCGGTCGGGTCATCCGTTTGCCCCGCAAACTGGCCCTCCAGGTGCGCGGGAATTCTGGGGGGGCACGTGTGGCGGACACGAAAGCCCACTGGTGTGGTGACATCATTCCGCACACCAAGTGGGCGGCGGCCACGCCCTAGAGAGAGGCGTGGCCTCAAGATATACACGGGGCGCGCAGCCCGGAGCAGCTCAGTGCTGCAGTTTGAGTATTTTCAATAAAGACTCTCTTATGAACCGCGTTGTCCGCTTGCTCCTTGCGTAAGCATTAGCGCGCGCAGCATCGCGCTTCAATGTAATGTTTTAAAATCTTGGTTTTGTTTGAATTGAGAATGCTTTTTATTTTATTTTTAATCTTTGATTTCTATGAATTGTATGGGGGTGGAGGGGGAGGGTGGATGTCAAATGTGACTCACCTGCTCTCTCTCTCTCTCTCTGCCACACAACTTCATCCAAGGATGAACTCAACATTCCTAACATGAAGGCAGTTCACATAACTCAAGTTGTTTTTTTTGCAGCCTTGTGTTCTTTTTTGCAAACCCAGTGCCGAAAAAAGGTAAACTGTTGTCGTGCCACAGTGTCTGCTGACTGCATATAATGAAATGTAATTTTCTTTTTTATTAACTGTTCATGCTGAATATGGACATCTTTCCTCACTTGTATGTCTGAATGCTTGTCCTACTTTTTCTCTTATGAATATTATTTTGGAAAAGTACAAACAAAACAAGAAATATTGCTGATATGAGCATATCATACCGTCCCTGACGTTTGCACCATGTGAACCCTTTATAAATGTTTCCTCTGTTTTTGGAGAAGAAATTGAGGCACTCCACTGTGTTGAGAAAGGCAATATGGTAAGTGTATTTCTACTTGTGGGTTGGCAGGATAGTGTAGAGGTATGCCCTCTCATTTCTGAGCTGTCAAGCCTGGGTTTGAAACCTGGCCGAGCTATAAACTCTTATGCCGGTGTTTTTCAGGTCGGACGAGGCGTCAGCGTGCGTGCCGTCCCTCAGATGAACCTTAAACACGGGATCTCGTCTGCCGGCATTGGTTGGTGGATGTTAAAGATCACACGGTATCGTTTGTGAAAAGTAGGCGAGTTATCGCCTGCATCCTGGTCAAATTACAAATTCTTGCCCTGACTGATTGTTGGGAAGGCAATGAATGGTGATCCACCTAGTTAAACCCATACCAAGAAACTGCTTTGGCAGCACCATCGGCCCGTGAGGAGTATGGTGCATACATCTCATCATTTCTACTTGTACATTTTTTAACTTGCATTCTTTTTTTGTGTTGGAGAGGGAGGGATTGGGTTTGGGGTGCAGAATGAAATGATCGTAGCAGCTGAGTCCACATGTGCTAGTTGTTGGCAAGCAATGAGGACTGTTTTCAGTGTGAAGGCCTTTACCAGTAGATATTGCTTCCTGTCAAATGGTCTCCAGGCTTTGGCTTAACCTCAACGCAGGTTAATTATATTGTCGCGCAATTGCCCTCAGTTAATAAATACCATGGGATCGCGGATGGCCAAACGAACTTTAATGGAGGCGACGATCAATGATGGATTTGACTAGGCAGCACAGGAGGAAGAAGGAAGGGGAAGAAGCGCGAAAGCACTTACCTGTAGCGATCTCACCGGCAGCTCCGATCCTGTAGGGAATGAACTCAAACGAACACGGGGGTAAAATGTACAAAAAATAAACAGGTTTATTTTACGGAACCCGATACATAGAAACGCGACGGAAGAGCTAATTCTAAATTGGGACGTCCCCACACAGATTTCAAATACGAGACAAAGGAGAATGAATAAAATAAATGTCCCATTGTGTATTTGTGAATGCGAGCTTATCTGTCTGGCAGTGTAGCGTCAGGTCGATGTTCGAGCGTGTCGTCCGACGCAGCTCGGGTCGGTCTGAACCATCTGGTCCCGGCGCGTGGCGACCCTCGGCGCACCCGCTCGTCAGCGCTCCAACGCAGGCCCCACTCGTCGTTCGTCGTCCGCACACCATCGCAAGGCAGAGAAACGACGGCTTCCTTCTCTCCACCGTCTTTCGAACTGCTTGTTCCTCCACTAGGTCCGAAGCAAGGGAAAGCCCAGCACGGGACAGTCAGGAGCAAGAGGCCCAGGGAAGAGAAGCGAAGAGACAAAATGCCGGCGAGCGAGTCGATTTGTCCTCGCGGTGTCACGTCAGCCCTTTCTCTCCCCCAACCAGTGCCTCATTTCTTTGTAGTCTTTCACGCCTTCTGACGTCACCGCCACTTGCCCTTCAATCAGCGACCTGCTTTTAAGTAGTGTTTTTGCACCTTCCTCACTGATTGGCCGAATGTTCGTCCTTCCTTTCCACCTTCCACTTCCACCTTCCTTTCACCAATCAGTGGCCAGCTTCTTACCCCAACCAATCACACGTTCTCCTGGGTGTGGCTATTGCTTGTTGGTTCTTCCAAAGTCATTGTGGCAGCGGGGAAATTATTTAATGTGTGGTGCGCTAATGGGCCTATCTAATGTCTATGGAATGTATTGCTATAAGGGACACTGGGATGCTCACCGAGGGAACGACAAAGAAGGGAATTTTACCCATAATCCCTGTACTAATTAGCATTCCCCGCCCCCTCGTAACAGGGACGAAGATACAAGCTTACTCCGACATTCGGGCTTCAGAACTTATTACATCTAGATTCGCTATCACGACAGTCGAGCACCTACCTATGTAGATCTACATAAATCTAGATATTCCCCTCTACCACAAATTCATAACAATATAATGCCAGATTCATCAGGAATCCTTTCCCATAATCTGGACAACTCGAAATAAAAGGTTGTGTCAAAATAAAATGGTCTTACCCTGGTCTACGCTTCTCATTTGAGACCAGCCTGTAGGCCGTACCTTTCTATCCCCAATTTGCCTTTTTCCCCACAATATCGAGGGTCATGGAAAAGAGTGGTGACCGAGTGTAGAAAAAAGGAAAACAAACATGATTGTGGCACAAGGGTTGGACAAAATAAGAGAATTGAATGAACAGGAAAAGGAGAGAGAGGGAAAAGTGAGTTTGATTAAATTGTGAGTTTAACCAGGATCGGTATTCCTGTTTATTCTTTTTTTCTTTCATCGATAGAACGTATTACTCCATTCCAGCTGATGGTCTCTCTCACCATTTAATTTTACTTTCATTTTCTTGGACCAATTTCAGACTTTCAGCTCTGCCATTTTTTTCCATTTGATGGAAATCAATTTTTCATTGGTAATGACACTTCTTGCATTGCCATGTTTTTCCATTTATCCCAAGATGATTTTCTAGCTTTTGCTCAACATCGATTTATATGTTTTTGTTGTTGTGCTATTCTCTTCCATTTCAACTTTCTCACTCTATTTTACTTCATTCTCATCCCCAGACCTCCACCTTATTCCAAATGTGAATTTTTCAGCCTGCTTGGCATCCAAATTATCTTTGGAAAGTTGACACCTTTCTGTTCACACCTTTCTATTTCTGTACTCCAAGAATGGACAAGGATCATTTCATTGCTTCAACGAGCTCTTATTATGCCCATCTCTCCTTTGTTTCTTCTTTGAAGGCCCCAATTATTCCCACCTTCTTGTGGGGTCAACCAGTTGCTCAGGCCTCACATTCGACTGGAGGTGGCAGGAAATTGTAATTTCAAACCCATGCTCGACAGCTCAAAGAAGAGTGGACATACCTCTTCGATATTCTACCAACCCTCTTATGGCCATCTCTACACCTTAATTTCCTTATTTTTCTTTCTTTCTCCCCTCTCCCTCCCCCTCCATTAAAGGTTTTTATTTATTTATTTTACACACCTTGATATTTTGCTTTGTTCCTGAGCTTCAAGCTGATTATAGTCTTGCATTAGATTCGTACAAACCCTGTGTTGTCTTGTCGATGTGGACTTAAAGTCAAAACAGCACTGTCCACAGCTGTTGTTAATATAAACTTGTGAAATATGCGTGATCATTTTGCTTGCTGTTTATTTAGGTAGTGGTCCTCGGCACTGCCATGTGGGTAGTGTGGTGCACAATACTATCATGTTGGGGTCCCTTTCTTAATAATCAGCATTAAATTGGAAAGAAAGTTCTGTCGTCTTCTCAATAAGCACTCGAGCTCTATGCTTGGAACAGGAAGTTTGAGTCTATCTTCCTTTAGCAGTACATGAGCGTGCTACCCTTTTTAGCTGTCTACTACTACTACTACTACTACTACTACTACTACTATGACTACTACTGTACAATATATTTTTACAATAAGCTTGCTTCCTATTTATTTGTTTTTGTTATTCATTTCATTTTTTTGCATATCAAATTATTTTAAAATGAGATCAACAAGTGTTAAAATCATTGTGTTAGCCATTGGTGGAGGGTGTTAGCCATTGGAGGAGGGCCTTGCATTGTTAAACGGTGAGAATGTCCAGGACACACAGGTGTAGTTGTTGTTTTTCTCTGGACGCTGGTAGGGTGAACCTGAGAAATGCAAGGTGTCAGGTGTTTCCATCCATTCCTCGCTGAAGAATTGAGTTCTCTTATGACTTAGTATGTCGTTCTGAAGAAATGTGTGGGTCACCCTGTGGTGCACTGCACCGCTACATCTTCCTGCACTGTCTTTTGGCTTCCACACAACAAAGCCTCGCTTGTCCTCCAGATGCAAAACCATTTTGGGGCCTGGGCGCAGCGTGGAATATTAAGGCAATGTGGGCAAATTGCAAGGTCCTCGGTATGGGACAATCATGCCATTTTTTTTCTTCAAGCTACCTGGAGGATGATTATCAGGAAAATGGCGCTTTGTACAATGCGTTCGCCACATGTTCATCGTCGTTAGTTCTATGCACGTTTTTTTGTGGCATAAACGAAGCATTCCCATGTTTCACCAACTCGATGACAGCCCAGAGCCGGACCAAGCTCCAAACGAGTTTGCCCTTCACCATCGGTAATGAACCATCGAGACATTTTCTCGGGAATCTGTGAAATTCCCTCTCGATCCTTGTTGCACAAAAGTGTTGGAAAAACTTGAAACTGACCTTATAATATTTCCTAACCTTCCTTTGCATTGCATAAAGAACTACGTGCTACTCTGCTTAAGGCTATGTTTCACATTTTGAAATCCTGCTGAAGCTTTTTAACATTAGGAAGTGTTCTTTTTGCTAATTTATGAACAGGGGTAAAGGGGATTGGAGGGAGGAGCAGGGGGAGGGGAAGGGAAAGCAATACACAAGTCAGTCTGCCAACTCCCAACTGGCTATGACTTTGGTTTTTCAGACATTCTGCAAGCTGAATGCCAATCTCCAAGCGTTTTCGGCATCGGGAAGCCTAATCGATAGCGGTATTAACCTCTAACAATATGCTATTAAAGGGTGACCTTCAATGTAATGCAAAGTTACACATCTTGAAAATGTGAGGCATTTTGTACTCTGACCCTTGTGAACACTATATGACGTTGCTCGTACTTCGACTACATTTTCAGCTTGAGTTAAGTTCCTTTCACCACTTGTACTGTACTTGGAGTTTGGCGTTTCTTGCTTTCTTTGACTCGATTTATTTTTAATGTGTGCTCCATTTTCTGGCCACAGTTTAAAACAGTTGGCCTTAATGACAGTATAAGTTTAGGAGCCGGGATAAGTTGGAGAGAGTGCGCTTACCTCCATGTCAAAATCTGGCAAACTACAATTACAGAACTATGCAAGCAGAAAATTTTATACATTTCATCCATGAGCTTTTGAGATGAAAATGTTAGTCCCTGCTTCTAGTCCATGGGCCAGGGCAGATGTCGGTACCACGTGGGGGCACAAAGGCTCACTATATTTTTTGGAAAGAACATTGGCTGGGGCATATATTTTGATATGATATCCATTCCAAATTGGTAGCTTCATAGTATTTTGGAGGGAAAATGTGTATTTTGGGGGCAAAATCCAGTTTTTCGAAAAGAAAAATTGAAAAAAAAACTTGTGACAGGAAATTACTTTTGAAAGTTGAAATTAATAACTATCAACAGTGTTGATTTTTTCAGGTTGTTTACATTACGGTTTTTCTCTGGTTGCCATGGAAACGGCCGTTTTGGGGCAAAAAAGGTGTTTTTTACACTATTTTCTAAAAAATTCATATCTCCGTAACAATTCAATATATTTGAATAGTTTCAGCTGAAATTAATTCCTTAGACCCCAAGGTAGTTTTTTAGTAACATATAAGCACAAGATCACAAGTCAAAATAGGGAATTTTTGTGGTAGGAGATTATCATTTTTTTTGGAATTTTCAAAAAAATCCCAAAAAGAATGAAAAAATGAAAAATCAATACATTCATAGTTTTTACACACATTGATCAATACATGTATATCATCACAAAACAAAGAAAATATGCATTCTAGACATCCAAATCATGTCCTTGTTGCTATGGAAATATTTGTTTTGCATGATGCGACATTTCTTGCAATACATCAGTTAAGGATAAGTTATCACCGTTATTGCAGTCTGCTTATTTCCCAGCTATTTTACATGCCTGAATACAATTGATCTGGAACCAATGGTCTAACTAGCCATTGTTGCATCATTTGAAAGTC
This sequence comes from Myxine glutinosa, assembly GCF_964187855.1. Taxonomy (NCBI): domain Eukaryota; kingdom Metazoa; phylum Chordata; class Myxini; order Myxiniformes; family Myxinidae; genus Myxine; species Myxine glutinosa. The sequence continues at coordinate 205,449,042 of NC_136262.1, read as the reverse complement.
CCCAGAGTTACATATACCACTTTAAGAGACTGGTTGCCAGTAACAGAATGGGTGAAATCTTAATGTAATATATGTTGACAACATTCATCACTTCTCAATTGCAAATGTGCTAAAATGTCTCATTTTGCTAAGAAAAATATCAACTTCACTGATACATGTTAATAGTTAGTTCAAGTGTGTTAAATTGCCAAAATTCACATGGTCACAGTTTGACTGTGGTTTACATTTAAGAATCACTGTCATCATCACTATCCTCACTATATACATCTGTTTGCGTGTCGTCCACAGTTTCCTCGAACTGGTTGTTACATTTTTGGTTTTTGCACATTTGGGTACATTTCAAGCCATTCGTAATGCATGGGCAATTCGATGCATCACATAAACGAACACAATTACAGTTCATCAGTTCCAAGACTGCTGATGGTGCTGGCAGACCAGTCATCCATAGAATCTCTAGGCCCCCATTGTCACCTATGGTCCAGCCGCAATCGCTAGGTCGAGGAACTTCGGGTATACACTGGAGCGAGCAACGCCATATGCCAGCTTGGTAGTTTGCCCGTTGAGCATGCTGGAATAGGCAATCCTTGCATGAAGGTAACTGTTCGGATTCCGTGTTGCCCCTCTTTGCACAGAAGAGCTGATAACGACACTCATTCACGTCTGTCAATCCAGTTGATACATACAGATTGCATGTGAAGGCTTCAAGTTTCTGCATAAGTCCCTCGGATACCTGCCAAGACTGACCTAACTCGTTGAAGCACTCTTGGTAGGCTACCACTGACTTAGTTAGTTTTAATCCACGAAGTTTTCCTCTGCCAGCAAAAGCACTGACTGAATCGCAGCCTGTAAAGGCATGCAAACCTATCAGAGCTGTGCACAACTCCTCACCAAGGCTGCTTGCAACTTTGCCTATGTCAATGTATGTTCAACGGGTTTTTGTGCTAATTCTCTGATACAATATTGGGCAACGAATACTGTAGAAGAATGCAATGCTGATCACAAGAATGTCTGTGTCTTCAGCAGTTATGATGACGGCTTTATATCCATTCATTGCTGCATTTGCGGCATGCAGGAGGACTCGTGTGTCTGCTTCCTCTTGTGTACACAACATCGTATTGTCTTCTTCCCATTTGTTTATTGTCAGCTTATAGCAATGTTCCTCACATGTTACATAAAGAACCTTGGTGCCCAATCTGCCCCTGTGCTCTGGTCTCCTCCATTCTTCAATAATGAACTTGTTCAGGCAAGATTTGTTCTGAGGAGTCTGCAAGAATTTTCTCCACTGTTTAATCTTGTGTCCTCTGGTTATATTCTTGAACTGCAGGCCCTCTTCCGCCCCACGGCTAGATCTTTCAGCATTCTTTATCGACTCATCACGGTAGACATCAAACACGATATCAATCCTCTGGCTGTTGGTGCCCTCATGAAGTGCTAATGTGAGACAACTTTCTGCAAGCTCTGCAAATGTTTGATTGTCCCCTTTCAATCGCTGAACCAAACTCATTCCATCAATGATAGTAGCGGATGGCTGTGGGATGGTTTCAGCAGCATCGATATCCTTTACCAATGCTTTGGCAAGAGCTGATTTGTTGGTTTTTCTCAATGAACCATCCGGTGTCGCCAGGGACCATGGAACGGGGCCAAGTGGGTGCGCGAGTACTTGCTGAAGATTTAACTCTCGGCTCTGAGCTGCAAGAATCATGTGTGCAAACAATTGCTTGTCAGCTCGTAGGATTATTTCCTTCCCATTTGATTGTGTCACACATTTCTTCTTGGTCATATCTGAGAATGTTTTCAGTTTCTGTTTGACAAGTTTGCTCTGGAAGGTCTGAGTGGGGGGATCAGCCTCCAGACGATTCTTCTTGAAGTTGTTGTGTGCTTCAACACCAACAGCATATGCCTTTTTAAAGTCATCAGTGATGTCTGTGGTGGCAAGCCGTCCAGTAGAAATGCTTACAAGTTCTGACTGATCACCACTCATAGGATTCATCCATTCATGCTCAAGGATATCTGCAACTGCCTTGGTATCGATATGATCCTTCTTTATCCGTGGAGTCTGAAGATCAGAGTGAGAAAACTGAGGAGTTGGATGATGTACCATCTCACGCATATGCCGCAGAGCAACATTATGGTATTCTGATGTCATGTAGTATCGGTGAAGTGATTTTGATTTTAGACTGAACCCTTTGGTGCCCCCAGGTGTTTTGGTGTCCCTGTTAACTGTCTCCTCTCTCGTTTGATCAGCTGGGATTCTACCGAAAGGATTCTGGCCTCCTCGTTGGACTGAGAACCCTCCACTTATGAAATGGTCATGTATCTCTGGGTGACTTGATGGAAGTTGTGACATCTGAGCAAAATATATTGGTAGATAACGAGAATAGTTTATTTTGTCATATGCAAATGCCCAAGGGATCAATTGCCTGATGTAGCTCAGATGCAGTAGCCAATCTCCCTCTCTTGATGCCCGTATCAGACCTAGCATGATGTCGACCATATCAACATATGACATCCAGAAGCTGGCTAATTCACCTCTACTGCCATCTCGCAAATTTTGCAGGAATATGTCAAAGAGATGGAGAATACGTTTGACACTAGGTTTGTCAAGGACTGCATTCACAGAGTCTTGATTGATGTCATCACATGTCAGTTCAATGCATTGAATGGCATCATCTAAGATGACAACATCTGCCATGTGATTGGTTTGCAACCATGGGATGAATTGCTTCCATGCCAATCTTAGAATGGTTTCATAGACTAGCTTGTGAAGTCTGACCGCTCTATTGTATTGATGTCCGTCCATCACTGCTTGCACAGAGCCCTGAGCGATTATCCCAGATTCTACAGCAAGTTCTCGCAGACCTGCATCTTGAAAACGCTTGCCTATGGTGGATTGGAAGTTCATTATTGTATAGAAATCGCCCATCCTGAGAACAAGACCGCTAAAATTTTCAGGGTGCTTCCAAACAATCTCAGCACTCTTTGCATACAATGCTTGATCGAACACTAATACCATGCTAGGCAGCTGCAATTCACGTCTGATCATCTCAGACTGAATCAGAATTTCAAAAACAGTTGACATCTCTGTTGCTGGTGCATTTATACTTGGTAGATAACTTATGGTGTTAGGCATAACATTGACATTGTTACGAGCCAGAATGTTGAATCCTGTCCAGCTCGGCACAGTACGATATTGTTGGCGAAATATCATCCATAACCGATTCTTTAACTGCGCTTCTGTAACTGCATCTGTAGCATTTGGTTCAATCGAAATAATTGGTGCTGGACCAACCCGTTCCCCAGAATTGTACTGAGGAAGAGGGGCCTCTTCAATGTCGATGGATCTATTTTTGCTTTTTGTAACAGGTGTTTTCGGCTGTTCTTGTATGGGTCCAATAAACTTGTCCTGGATTGCAATGCCGTTCACACGGTGTGAAGTTCCGCCAGCACTCAGTGTTTCTTCAAGTTTATCAATATTGTCCCACACAAGGGTAGTGGCCTGCAAAACCAGAACGCTGGCTGGCAGACTGACCTCAGATATGGAGCCAAACTTCTGCATACACAATGCTGTCTCTATTTGCTCCATCATTTTTTTTTTTTTTTTTTTTTTGGATACAAGATCGAGGCTCGTGAAAGAGCGAACATTAATCACACAGAAAGACAAACCGACACATAAAACATATAACATCGGGAGCGGTAGACAAGATGGGGAGAGAGGGGGAAGGACACAAACACAACATTTGAGAGCAGGGACCGAGAGACATGGAGACATCGAGAGATCTGAGAGAGGGCGAGGGCTTTGGGGGGGGGGGGGCATGGGAAGGGGGCGGTGGGAGAGGTATAAAACATATGGACACTGCCAGGACTTCCAGGAAAGAAGTTGGAATTTCAAACAAGGTGGATCTGGGGTGAATTAGCAGGGGTAGAAAAGATCAAGGTTTTGGATGGGGGAAGATAAAAGATGGTGGTGAACAGCTGTTTTAAAGACCTGGAGGGAGGAGTGGGATTGAAGGGAGTGAGGGAGTTTGTTCCAGAGGCGGGAGAAAAGAGGAAAGAAAGAGTGAAGGTGAGCAGAGAGCCGAGATTTCGGCAGTTTAACCATCAGAGGGTTGCTGGCAGATCTTGTGCGACCTGTAGGAATATTTGGGGGACAGAGCACAGAGAGAGCTGGGGGTGCAAGGCCGGAGAGGAGTCGGTAGAAGACAGAAAGACCACCTACCTGCCTGCGGTGAGTGAGTGAAAGGCCCTCAGAGATAGCTTCATCGCGGGAGATTCCAATAATTCTGAAAGCTTTGGTTTCAACAGCGTGAAGCCGAGCTAGGTGTGAGGCAGGAGCACCGGCCCATAGGGGAGAACAGTATTCCATTGAGCTGCGGATGAAAGCCTTGTATGTGGTGAGGAGCTCAGGTGTGCCGAGGAAGGACTTCGCACGACGGAGGATGCCCAGTCGGCGACTGGCTTTGGAGGCCAGCTTGGAAATGTGGTTTTCCCAAGAAAGATCATGGCAGATAGTGAGACCCAAAATCTTGAGCGACAGAACTTCTTGGAGAGGATTGTTGAGAAAGTAGATGGGAGGGTTGTCCAGTCGATCTTTTCGGAGAGACATAGTAAGAGTGTGAGATTTGTCAGGATTGAAAGACATGTTCCACTTGTTTGACCAGTCTGTGATTTTGTCCAGGTCTTCAGAGAGTGAGGAGGCAGCAGACTGCCGATCTGAGGGAAGAGGAATGGAGCGGCAGAGAGTGGAGTCATCAGCAAAGAGATAGAGAGGATTTTCGAGAGAGTCAGAGAGATCATTGATGAAGACCAGAAAAAGCACGGGGCCCAGAACACTGCCTTGGGGAACTCCAGCCTGAACAGGAAGAGGAGATGAGAGAAACCCATTCAGGGCCACACGTTGACGACGACTAGAGAGGAAGTCCGCCAGCCATGCGTGGAGATTTCCATGGATACCAAAGGAGGAGAGTTTGGTGAGCAGAGCGGGGTGCCAGACCGTGTCGAAGGCACGTGATATGTCGAGGGAGACAGCTCTAATTTCCTGTTTGGCATTGAGGACCTCCATCCATTGTTGAGACAGCAGAAGCAGCATGTCCAGAGTAGAGTGACCTGGTCTGAAACCAAATTGATGATCAGAGATCAAGCCATTGGAGAAGAGGAAAGATTTCATATCCGAAGCAATGATGGATTCCATGACTTTGCTGATAATTGGGAGAAGGCTGATTGGTCTGTAGTTGCTAGGATCTGTTTTTGCACCTTTTTTGTGCAAAGCGGTGATGTTGGCTGATTTCCAAGCAGATGGCAGTTGACCTTGAGCAAAAGAGAGGGTGAAGAGAACAGAGAGAGGGTGAGATAGAGCAGCAGAGCAGGATTTTAGGACCCGTGGGCTGATGCCGTCGGGTCCAGTTGCAGAATCAGAGTCGAGGGTTGACAGAAACTTTTCCACCTTGTCAGGAGGAAAGGACACGGAGTCCAGGAGCAGCAGGGTACGACTGGGTATGGTGGGTACAGAGAGGGATGGGTTTGGGACACAAGATTTAGAGGCAAACACAGAGTTGAGGCATTCAGCTTTTTCACGTGCGGAGTCAGCTGTGTAGCCGTTTGAGGTAAGGGAGGGGATGGATGGGGAACAAACACCAGAAACGGATTTGACCAGACGCCACCAGGATTTGGAAGAGGGAGACAGATAAGAGAGTTCGGTCTTGAGAACGGAGAGATATTGTTTCCTGGCTCTCCTGAGGGTGGACACACACTTGTTTCGGGCTTTGTGAAAGGAAATGAGATTTCCTTCCGTTGGATTTGCTTTCCAGGAGACGAAGGCAAGTTGTTTCTGGGCAACAGCCTCACCACAAGATTCCGTGTACCATGGACGGGAGGAAGGGTATGACAACTGAAGACGAGATGGGATAAATCTGTGCATGAGAGAGATACAATGTCCAAGATACAATGTCCAAGATACAAGAGATACAATGTCCATGAGATACAATGTCCAAGTCTGTTAAGAATTTTAATGAGCTCAACATTTCCTGTGATACACTTGACCACAAGAGCCAACAAGATATGTTTTGGTGGACGACGCCTACCGTCAGTAACCGCATATATTAAATCTTGGCCTATTGAGCAAACCTGCCTTTCGACATGAACACAAGAGTTTGTTCTACCTTGCTGACCTGTTATGATCATTTGCAGAAAACGTGTAACTGCATTAGGTATGTGTGCGGATTCAGCAGTGAGTTCTGATGGTTGTGGTGGCCAATCTTCCATTAATCTCTGGTTTCGAATAACAGTACGCATTTGTAAGGCAGCTTTGGTTACTACTGACATAGGGTCACTTTCTGATGCTTGTAATGCATTTATTGTCATCTTCAGTTCCATGTTATCTCTGGCAAGTTCATCCCTTGACAAGGTATCAGGATATACTAACAATTTGCCACTGTCATTTTGAACAAAATGAAGCAATCCACCAAACTCGCTCTCCAATCTGCGGCGGATATGCTTTTTGGTGGAGTCCTTTACCTCCACAATGCCGGACATTTTCATTGATAATTGTAGTCGCAGTGTCATATCAGTCAGATATATCACTTTGGGCTTTTGAATGATTTCATTTCGAATGAATTTGAATAACTCATTGTATGAGAGTTTCTCAGCAGCCTGGTAGACAGATTCGTCAGTTTCCATATGGGCAATGTGGCCATAGTCACTGCAGCTGGCAGGTACCTTCTCTTCTCTTGTATAATGACGATAGCATGACCTATGGTAATGGCCCTCTGCAGCTACAAGATCCCTGCTAAGAACAGCAAGAATTATTTGGTCCATCTTTCGTATGGCAACCTGTCTGATTGTTGAGTCAGCCCGTAGCTGAGTACATTGTACAAGTCTTTCCTTAGAATGCTGCCCCTTCAGGTATTTGTTACTGTTTTGACAAAATATGCACTTTGCTTCATAAACTCGAGAAGAGCTTGGCTCCTGCCTCAGTACCACTTGTCGGGAATGTTCAGCCATGTCTACATTTTCCCCGGGTTCCGTGGTACATAATCGATCAAGGTTCCTTTTTAATGTGAAAACACTGCGGCATTTCCGATGATATTGCACAGGTGGGATATGTCCCTCAGCCAGGTCCACTGCGATAGTCAGAATAGGCTGATGGTTTCTGATTTCTGCTGCCCTTAACAATGTCTGCCATGACTGCAAGTCCTTTGGTGACACCAGTTTAGAATCGTCATCTGTACAGTGGATCAAGCAGTCTGTACACAACCGTTTTGGTGGAATTAGACCATCTTCCTCCATTCTCAATGTGCCTCAGTCTGGAAAGATATAAATGGATAAATGCCCATTACCAACCATGCATACCTGACAAATGTGTGTAAAAACTATGAATGTATTGATTTTTCATTTTTTCATTTTGTTTGAAATTTTTTGGAAAATTCCAATAAAAAAGATATTCTCCTACCACAAAAATTCCCTATTTTGACATGTGATCTTGTGCTTATATGTTACTAAAAAACTACCTTGGGGTCTAAGGAAATGATTTCAGCTGAAACTATTCAAATATATTGAATTGTTACTGAGATATGAAATTTTTAGAAAATAGTGTAAAAAACACCTTTTTTGCCCCAAAACGGCCGTTTCCATGGCAACCAGACAAAAACCGTAATGTAAACAACCTGAAAAAATCAATACTGTTGATAGTTATTAATTTCAACTGTCAAAAGTAATTTCCTGTCACAAGTATTATTTTTTTTTAATTCTTTTCGAAAAACTGGATTTTGCCCCCAAAATACACATTTTCCCTCCAAAATACTATAAAGCTACCAATTTGGAATGGATATCATATCAAAATATATGCCCCAGCCCATCTTCTTTACAAAAAATATAGTGAGCCTTTGTCCCCCCGACTGGTGCCGAAAAGTCAATTTTGCATGATTGGCCCATGGACTATTCAGAGAGCAGCACATTGTTTGGAAAAAGGCGTTACAGCTGGTCGTCCTATATTATATTGGGGAGATGAACAGGATGCCATGATTTGTTTCCTGACATGACACCTTGTGGCCTAATACCGTTGATACCTGTTGTAGGGATATGTAAGATCCATGTCCTTTTAATTTTAAAGTCAGCATTAATGCATTTGTAACAGATTCTTGCCATGAACACATTGGGATATATATATATATATATATATATATATATATATATATATATATATATATATATATATATATATATATATATATATATATATATATATATATATATATACAGTATATATATATATATATATATATATATATATATATATATATATATATATATATATATATATATTTATGTATGTATGTGTACTGTGTATATTGAAATACAACTTCCAACTTAGTTTCAGTATATAAAGGGCACAATTGCCCCACTGCTAAATGCAGTGTCAGCTGCTGCACTGCTACCCCAGTATCTGTTAGCCTATAGGCTTTGGAAGGCTTTGTAGTATTGCCAGTTCACCCTTGGGAAGGGAATCAGATCACAGACACATTTCTGACTCGCTGGCTGTCATCAGTGTAAGGTGCACCCCCTCACTCCTGCCCCACTCCACACCCTTCTCCCACCCTCACCCCCACCCCCCTCCATCGTCCAAAATTGAGCAGACTTTTTATATTATTGAATATTAAAATGTGGGTTGCCAGGAAAGTCTAGAGGAACTTTCACTCACATGTAGGGTGAATCATCAATGTTAGCACCTCCGTTAGGACGATAAGCTTAGTGTAAATGCTTGCTAGCATCAATATGTGGACTTCAGGTATGCCACGGTGTCTTTTGTGAGGAATATGTGGGATATTGTCAAGACCCTGGCTAGTTTACAATTGGCTGCCACCTTCAGTAGAACATCAGGACTGGCCAGTCATTTCGTGAAACTTCAAGATCATTGGTCAAGCTGGTCAAGAAACATTCCCAAACCGTAAAAGAACTAGTAATAACTCGAACGACACTGGGTAGTACACACACCTCCGCCAGGCTGAACAGTTTACGTTTTGTATTCCATTGATAGGCCAGATCTGATATGCAAATCGTCTTCAAATTTTAAGTTAATCGGATGAAAATTGAGGGTTTTATAAAGTTGGCATATGATGATGACCTTTTGGCCTATGTTGATCAAAAAAATATTTGGTGGTTGAATTCAGTTAGCCGATATGAAAATCCTATTCAAATTTCAAGTCAATTGGATGAAAATTGAGGATTTTAGAAATTTTAAAAAAGTGGTTGACCTTTGGCCTATGTTGACCTTGTGACATATGTTGACCTCAAAAATAGTGGTTCGTTGAATTAAGTTAATTGATATAAAAATTTTATTCAAATTTCAAGTCAATCGCATGAAAATTGAGGATTTTATAAATTTGAAACAAAGTGGTTGACCGTTGGCCTATGTTGACCTTTTGACCTCAAAACTATGTAGGATTTTGTCGGACCACAATTTCCACCGTTTGGTGAAGTTTCGTGAAGATCAGTTTTAAATTGTGACCGGTAGGCAAGTATAAATAAGTGAACGGACAGACAAACAAACACAAATAAACTGGAGTGATTAACATACTTGTCCAAAAAAACTTTTTTTCCCAATTAATGAAAAATCACTCATAGAGCAACACTTGGCAAAAGAGAAATAAAGGAGAATGGCACTCAGTGGACCATCCTTTTAAGCTCAAAAATAGTTGAGGCTTGAATTCAGTGAGCAGACATGCAAATTGTCTTCAAATTTTAAGTTAATCGGATGAAAATTGACAATTTTAGAAACATGGCCTTTATTGACCTTTTGGCCTATGTTGACCTCAAAAATAGTTGGTGGTTGGTTTCAATAAGCTGATATGCAAATTCTATTCAGATTTCAAGTCAATCAGATGAAAATTGAGGATTTTAGAGATTTGAAAAAAGTGCTTGACCTTTTGCCTATGTTGGACTTTTGGCCTATGTTGATCTCAAAAATAATTGATGGTTGTATTCAGTTCACCGATATGTAAATCCTCTTCAAATTTCAAGTCAATCGGATGACAATTGAGGATTTTAGAAATTTGAAATGGTTGTTGATCATTGGCCTATGTTGGCCTTTTGGCCTATGCTGATCTCAAAAATAGTTGGTGGTTGAATTCAGTTAGCTGATGTGCATATCTCATTCAGATTTCAAGTCAATTGGATGAAAATTGAGGATTTTAGACATTTGAAAAAAGTGGTTGACCTTTGGCCTATGTTGACCTTTTGGCCTATGCTGATCTCAAAAATAGTGGGTGGTTGAATTCAGTGTGCCGATATGTAAATCCTATTCAAATTTCAAGTCAATCGGATGAAAATTGAGGATTTTAGAAATTTGAAATGGTTGTTGATCATTGGCCTATGTTGGCCTTTTGGCCTATGCTGATCTCAAAAATAGTTGGTGGTTGAATTCAGTTAGATGATGTGCATATCCCATTCAAATTTCAAGTCAATCGGATAAAAATTGAGGATTTTAGAAATTTGAAAAAAGTGGTTGACCTTTGGCCTATGTTGATCTTTTGACCTTTTGACCCCAAAATATATATAGGATTTTGTCGGACCACAAACTCTACCATTTCATGAAGTTTTGTGAAGATCGGTTTAAAATTGTGACCTGTAGGCAAGTATAAGTGAGTGGACAGACAAACAAACAAACACACAAACACAAAAACACACAAACCGGAGTGATCAACATACTTGTCAAAAAAGTTTTTTTTTTGCCAAGTAAAAATCACTCATAGAGTGACACTTGGAAAAACAGAACAAAGTAGAATGGCACTCAGTAGGGCATCCTTTTGACCTCAAAAATAATTAGTGGTTGAATTCTGTGACCTGATATGCAAATCGTCCTCAAAGTTTAATCGAGGGGTCAATATATGGTTGAACCCCCAAAAAATTGATACAAAAGGTTTTTCAATGGATTCTGGTACCATTGGGCATGCTAAATAACATACTAAAAATCTAGTAACATCTGACTTCCGGAAAGGGGTCATTTTCAAGATGGCGTCCAAGATGGCCACCGGGAGCTTAAAATGGCCATATCTCAATTATTCAACCTAGAAAGGTGGTTTTGGTGTCTAACCCTAGGTTTTAGGGCCCAAGGAATCCAATTGAATCAATAAAATTACCATCAGTTAATTATTTATTGACAAGTCCAAGATGGCATCCCAAGGTGACATCCTGATCCACTAAAATGGCTCTGTCGAATAGTAGTCAACCTAGAGAGATTTTTTCAGTGTGTATACCTAGGTTTAAGGCACCCAGGAAATCATCAAAATTACTTAAATAAGCACAAAGTAATCAGGTAATCCAGTAAGCCAGGTTTACCAGCCCATTAGGCATTTGTTGTCTTATACAGTTAGTCGCTATTCATCGTCATCCTCCGACTCACCAGAACGCACCATCCTCCGCCAGAAACGTCTTCTGAAAGGCTGATAAGCCACAACTAGCTCACGCGATCTATGATCATGCAAGTGATGCCATCCTAGATTCTGTACCAGAAACGGAGATCCACGTCCTTGATGGAGGTTCACTCCTTCACAGAATGCCATGGAAGAGTGGAGAAAGCTATGGTGAAATAGCGCAGTCGTATGCTGACTTCACCATCCAGCATTATGGTTCAGCTACGACCATTGTCTTTGATGGCTATGAGGAAGGGCCGTCCATTAAAGACAACACGCATCAGAGAAGAGGACACAATATTCATCCCATTGTCAGCTTCACTGCTGAGACAAAGTTCTCAGGCAAGAAGGAGGAGGTCCTGTCAAGAGATGTCAATAAACAGAGACTGATCGGGATGATAAGTGATGAACTGAGAGAAAGGTATTGCACTGTGGTCAATGCACCTGGAGATGCTGACGTAGATATAGTAAAGGCTGCAGTGGAGGCATCTCTTCTACACACCACTACACTGATTGGAGAAGATACTGATCTCCTTGTCTTACTCCTTTACTATGCGCAGGGAGACAGTAAGAGCATTTATTTCAGATCAGACAAGTCCAAAGCTGATGGCAGTTTTAAAGTGTATGACATCAACCGTCTAAAAGAAATCTTCCGACATGACATGTGTTCTCAGTTGATATTCATCCATGCCATGACTGGTTGTGACACGACTTCTCGGATTTTTGGTGTTGGCAAAAAGACTGCTTTCCAGAAGCTTGTAAAAGGAGACCCTGTCCTTCGGTCTTGTGCCAACACATTCACCATCCCAAACCAGACCACAGAGGTGATCGATGACCTTGGATGCCGAGTAATGGCTATCCTCTTTGGTGGAAAGTGCAAAGATTCCCTTGCAACAATGCGATATAACACCTTCAGCAAGAAGGTTGTCTCTGCTTCGTCTTTTGTAACACTCGAACGTCTGCCCCCAACTAAATCTGCTACCAAACTTCACTGTCGTAGAGCGTACTACCAGATCATGGTGTGGATGGGAAAAGAAGAGGGTATGGATGCCATGAAATGGGGGTGGAGCCTGTAGGATAATCAGTTTGTCCCACTTATGTCAAGAATGAACGCTGCTCCAGACAGTCTCTTGAAGGTCATTCATTGTAACTGCTCCACTGCCTGCAAGACACTCCGCTGCTCTTATAGACGATATGGACTACCATGTACTACTGCCTATGGACCGTGCCAACTTGAAGAATGTGACAATCCACATAACAAGTTTCTTCCAGAGGAGTCGGAGGATGACGATGAATAGCGACTAACTGTATAAGACAACAAATGCCTAATGGGCTGGTAAACCTGGCTTACTGGATTACCTGATTACTTTGTGCTTATTTAAGTAATTTTGATGATTTCCTGGGTGCCTTAATCCTAGGTATACACACTGAAAAAATCTCTCTAGGTTGACTACTATTCGACGGAGCCATTTTCGTGGATCAGGATGTCACCTTGGGATGCCATCTTGGACTTGTCAATAAATAATTAACTGATGGAAATTTTATTGATTCAATTGGATTCCTTGGGCCCTAAAACCTAGGGTTAGACACCAAAACTACCTTTCTAGGTTGAATAATAATTGAGATATGGCCATTTTAAGCTCCCGGCGGCCATCTTGGACGCCATCTTGAAAATGACCCCTTTCCGGAAGTCAGATGTTACTAGATTTTTAGTACGTTATTTAGCATGCCCAATGGTACCAGAATCCATTGAAAAACCTTTTGTATAAATTTTTTTGGGGTTAGGTGAGTTTTTTTCGTATATTGACCCTACTATAGGTTAATCTGATGAAAATTGACAATTTTAGACATTTGGCCTGTGTTGACCTTTTGGCCTGTGTTGACCTCAAAAATAGTTGGTGGATGGTTTCAGTAAGCTCATATGCAAATCATATTCAGTTTTCAAGTCAATCGGATGAAAATTGAGGATTTTAGGAATTTGAAAAAAGTGGTTGACCTTTGCCCTATGTTGACCTTTTGGCCGATGTTGATCTCCAAAATAATTGGTGGATGAATTCAGTTTGCTGACATGTACATCCCATTGAAATTTCAAGTCAATCGGATGAAAATTGAGGATTTTAGAAATCTGAAAAAGTGGTTAACCTTTGGCCTATGTTGACCTTTTGACCTCAAAAATATATAGGATTTTGTCGGACCATGAACTCTACCGTTTGGTGAAGTTTCGTGAAGTTCGGTTTAAAATTGTAACCTGTACACAAGTATCAGTGAGTGGACAGACAAACAAACGCACACACAAAACGGAGTGATGAACATACTTGTCCAAAAAATTTTTTGGCCAAGTAACAAGGGTGAAAACATAGTATCCGTCCACCTTCAGTGGCGGAGATAACTGCAATATAATTTATCTTTTAATATGGAAAGTAAGTTCTGCCAAGTACTGAAATGGCATAGCCTCTTGGAGTGTGGTTTTTAACATCATCCAGCGCACATGGAATGCTGCTCAAGTCAGCCAAGTACATAAGCTGGCATTGCAGTGTGGAATGCAGACAAAAATATGTGCAATTGAAATAACGGTGGCCTTTGTACATTACAATTGGCATCTCCATTTGCTATGAAGTCTGTGGTTTGTCCACATGGTCAGATTTTTATATTTTTATCATTTCCAGTTTGTTGAATCGCAGTTGTGCCCGGATGTGCATGCCTTTCAATTGTGTTGTGTATTTTATTAATTTATTTATTACATTGATCTAAGATTTATGGCTGTCACCCTGATGTTTCACAGGCAGGTTATATATCAATGCGTGCACCTTTCCTTTGATGGATGTTAAACTGGGTGTTGTGTCTGTAGGCATTCGTTTGTGGACGTTAAAGATCCCACGGTGACCTTTGCAAAAGATAAGCGAACCGTCTTTGGCACGTTGAACAAATTACAAATTCCTGCACTCTCAGTGGAATATCCTGCGTTGGAGTGGTGACTCGTCCAGGAATGTAAACCCGAGCCAATGAAACTACCTCGATGCAACCTGATGCCACAAGAAGGGTAGACAAATGAATAAACAAAAAATATGTCGTGCGACGCACGATACTTGCGAAATCCCTAAAATAAGTTGTTTGCCTACAATAACCTCAAAAATAATTGGTGGTTGAATTCAGTGACCTGGTATGCAAATCCTTTTAAAATTTCAAGTCAATCAGACGAAAATTGAGGATTTAAGAAATTTGGCCCATGTTGACCTTTTAGCCTATGTTAACCTCAAAAATACTTGGAGGTTGAATTCAGTGTCCAGATATGCAAATCCTCTTAACATTCCAAGTCAATGGATGAAAATTGATGATTTTAGAAATCCAACCGATGTTGACCTTTTGGTCTATATTAACCTCAAATATACTTGGTTGAATTCAGTGACGAGATATGCAAGTCCTCTTCAAATTTCAAGTTAATCGGATAAAAATTGAGGATTTTAGAAATTTGGCCTATGTTGACCTAAAATACAATTGGTGGTTGAATTCAGTGACCAGATATGCAAATCCTCTTCAAATTTCAAGTCAATCGGATGAAAATTGAGGATTTTATAAATCTGGCCTATGTTGACATTTTGGCCTATGTTGACATTTTGGCGTATGTTTACCTCAAATATACTTGGTGGTTGAATTCAGTGACCAGATATGCAAGTCCTCTTCAAATTTTAAGTCAATCGGATGAAAATTAAGGATTTTAGAAATTTGGCCTATGTTGACCTTTGGCCTATGTTGACCTAAAATATAATTGGTGGTTGAATTCAGTGAAATCTGGCCTATGTTGACATTTTGGCCTTTGTTGACATTTTGGCCTATGTTAACCTCAAAAATACTTGGTGGTTGAATTCAGTGTCCAGATATGCAAATCCTCTTAAAATTCCAAGTCAATCGGATGAAAATTGATGATTTTAGAAATTTGGCCTATGTTGACTTTTTGGACTACGTTGACCTTTTGGCCTATGTTGACCTAAAATATAATTGGTGGTTAAATTCAGTGACCAGACATGCAAATCCTCTTCAAAGTTCAAGTCAATCGGATGAAAATTGAGGATTTTAGAAATCTGGCCTATGTTGACTTTTTGGACTACGTTGACCTTTTGGCCTATGTTGACCTACAATATAATTTGTGGTTGAATTCAGTGACGAGATATGCAAATCCTCTTCAAATTTCAAGTCATTTTGATGAAAATTTAGGATTTTAGAAATTTGAAAAAAGTTGGTGACCTTTGGCCTATGTTGACCTATTGACCCCCAGAAAATAGGCTTCTTGCTTATGACCAACTCTACCATTTGGTGAAGTTTCATGAAGATCAGTTGAAAATTGTGACCTGTAGGCGACTGAAATTGTAACAAAATTATGACATTGAAATATGACTGAAATAAAATTGTGACAGACAGACAAACAGACAGAATAACGCACAAGGCCAACCAATATACTTGAAAAATCTTCGATATCCGCAAGTAACAACGTTCACAGACGATCTCATACGTAAATCACACACGGGAGGAGACATTATTAGACATCAATGTACTTTTACCTGAATGTCAAGGACATTGGTAGACATCTATTTTCGTCAAAAAAAAGTGGACAGTGGTTCTTTTTTCATCCATGTCTGTTTGTTTTTCTGTCCTTGAGCAGTACGGTATATCTAAAAACGTTGTGGACGGATTCGGACGAAATTTGGGTGGGCAGGTTGGGTGTGTGACAAGGACGATAAAGAGCATGAAATTTCAAAAAGGTGTGACGAGTTATGACAAAAGTAGGTGGATGAGTCGGGTAGGTGATAATGTGATAATATCAAGTCAATTCAATTTTGGTGTCATCGCTCATGTGGTCCGGCCCATCATTGTTCACAAAGTAAACTGTTCAGCCTGGCAGGGGTATGTGCTCTACCGAGTGCCATTCTAGTTTTATTTGTAATAGTCTGAATTTCACATGAAATCACAATTGTTGACAATTTGGAAATTAATTTGATGCACAAACTACATTTATAACTAAATGGTACCCTGTACAGTCAACTTAGTGTGAGTCAATTCTTCTGTTTTTGAAGGGTTTTTTTCTTTGATCCAATATGGCTGCCGGACCACGTGAGCGATGATATCATAAATTTGTATTCTCCAATATAATTGTTCTGTAGATCACGCACAACAAATTTCAAACTGATCAGACTAAGCATTGCCCTGTCGAATTATGACGTCATAATTAAGGCACAAATGACAACATCATTAACAACACTTATTACCTCCGCCACCAAAGGTGGATGGAGGTTATGTTTTCACCCCTGTCTGTCCGTTTGTTACTTGCAAAATCGAAGATTTTTCAAGTGTATTCGTCAGTTGTGTTTGTTTTGTTTGTTTGTGTTTGTCTTTGTGTTGTCTTCATCCAATCAAGATGCAATTTCTTGAGCGCCATGTCGGCATGAACTGGTGGAAAAAAATAAGAATGATGACGTCATCGGTCACGTGGTTCGGCCGCCTCTCCTCAGTGGAAGACACATGAAAGCCCGCAAGGAGTTTGAAAAAAAGCACCTAAAGGACTCTCAGACTGTGAGAAACAACATTCTGTGGTCTGATGCAACCAAGATTGAACTGTTTGGCTTCCATCTGCCCACTCTGCCATAGAGCCCAGATCGGTGGAGTGTTGCAGTGATGGTTGTCCTTCTGGAAGTTTCTCCCATCTCCACACAGGATCTCTGGAGCTCAGCCAGTGACCATCGGGTTCTTGGTCACCTCTCTTACCAAGGCCCTTCTCCCCTGATTGCTCAGTTTGGCCGGGCGGCCATCTCTTGGAAGAGTCCTGGTTGTTCCAAACTTCTTCCATTTAAGAATTATGGGGGCCACTGTGCTCTTGGGAACCTTCAATGCAGCAAAGATTTTTTTGTAGGCTTCCCCAGATCTGTGCCTCGACACAATCCTGTCTCTGAGCTCTGCAGGCAGTTCCGTCGACCTCATGGCTTGATTTTTGCTCTGAAATGCATTGTCAGCTGTGAGACTTTATATAGACAGGTGTGTGCCTTTCCAAATCATGTCCAATCAATTGAATTTACCACAGGTGGACTCCAATCAAGGTGTAGAAACATCTCAAAGATGATCAAGAGAAATGGGAGGCAACTGAGCTAAATTTCAAGTGTCATAGCAAAGGGTCTGAATACTTATGTAAATGTGATATTTCAGTTTTTTATTTTTAATCAATTTGCAAAACTTTCTAAAATCCTGTTTTCTCTTTGTCATTATGGGGTATTGAGTGTAGATTGATGAGGGAAAAAATGAATTTAAACGATTTCAGCATAAGGCTGCAACATAACAAAATGTGAAAAAGTGAAGGGGTCTGAATACTTTCTGTATGCACTGCACAAAGGTTTCATCCACAACTCAATGGAATACTGTTCTCCCCTCTGGCCCGGTGCTCCTACCTCACACCGAGCTCGTCTTCACCCGGTTGAAACCAAATCATTCAGAATCATTGGAATCTCCCGCGATGAAGCTTACTCCGAGGGACTTTCTCTCTCTCACCACAGGCAGGTTGGTGGTCTTTCTGTTTTCTACCAACTCCTCTCCGGCCTTGCTCCCCCTGTTCTGTCTGTGCTCTGTCCCCAAAATATTCCTGCAGGACACACAATATCTGCCAGCAAGCCTCTTCTGGTGAAACTGCCAAAATCAAGTCTCTTTGTCTCTGCAACCAAAGCTCAAGACCCTCTCTGCCGTGTACCCCTCTCTGTGTATAAACCGTGTACCCGCTCTGCAACCAATCATGACTCTCTGCAACCAAAGAAGCCATTCCTCTATTCTCGTGCCTCTGGAACAAACTTCCACACTCTCTTCAATCCCTCTCCTCCCTCCAGGTCTTTAAAACAGCTGTTCACCACCACCTCTTATCTTCCCCCATCGAAAAACCTTGATCTTTTCTACTCCTGTTAAAACACCCCAAATCCACCTCTTTCAATCCCCAACTTCTTTCCTGAAATTCCTAGAAGTGTTCATTTGCTTTATACCCTGTACCCCTCCCTCCTCCCCCAGCCCTCCCCCTTCCACAGATCTTCCGACGTCCCTGTTCTCTACTGTTGTTGTGCTTGTGTGCTTCCCTCTCTCCCTCTCTTGTCTCCCACTCCCTTCATTGTATGTTTTATGTGTCTGTGCATGTTTTCGTGTTCAATGTGCTTGCTGTTACATGAGCCTCGATTCTGTATCCAAAAAAACAACAACTATATTATTAGTATTAACGCTATTATTATTATGACGAAAACAATACTACTGTATTATATTTATAATAACAATATAATAATAATCGGTTTATTCCAAAAAGTCTTTCGCAGCCATAGGCTAAATTACAGTCAATTTACAAATACTGCATTTTGATTACAATAATAAGTTACATAATAATATAACATGCAGCAAGATGCAAGTTATAAAATGCATAAACTATTATAAAGTTATTTCAACATAAAAAGGCCAGAAGGAAAATATGAAAGGCAATATAAAGTATTGCAATTTAAAATATCGAAATAATGAAGTCGATCAAAACAATCAATTGTAGTAGAGTAGACACAGGGTGGTGCATAACAAAGGCACCATGAAGTGTAGCGAGAAAAAGTAAATAAATAAAGCTGTACCAAGCCTCCCCATGAAGTTTAACCAGACCAAAGAAGCCATGAAGGTTGCGACATTGACCGTCTCCCGACCTCCATCCCACAACTCCAGCGATATCCACAGCGTTTGCCCAGAAAAAACACGGATAAGTCCCATGCACACAGCGCAAAGAACACCAAGGTCCACATGCAGACCAAGCAGCGGGCGGAGGGGCACAGGAACGAGCACGGTGGTGGGCCCGATGGCGAGCAGATCAAGTCATGAGCAGAGGGAGGGCAGCCATGGCAGGAAGGGAGTGCCCATCTGTGATGCCAAGACAGATCCAAAACGGCGCCGACAAAACCAAGAAGCATGCGACAGAGAGCCAGGTGTGCATTGGAGAGCCAGGTGCACAGCAGAGAGACAGGTGTACAGCCAGGAGACGAATCCGTCGAAATCCAGGCAGTTCCCGTCTAACCAGCAGCCCAAGGACAACACGGGCATGAACGCAAAATGCAGAGCCAAGAATATGGCACCACTCACGACTCGCAAGTTTTCAGGCATTCTTCCATCACGATCCTTGCTCAAAACTCCGTCGATGAAACCCACCACTAGAAACCTCCCGGCACTGCAAGAGCGGCCCGAAAGGTCATGAACCTGAACATCACAAAAACCGCCACGTCCACGAACAGGGGCAGACAGTCCGTGCTGGCATGGAAGGGAGGGTGCACCTCGCCGGCACCGAGACCATCAGAGGGTCAGTCACTGCAGAACCACTTAGGCCTCAGAGGCAGAACCCCAGCACCGAACCGTGCGATACAGGGAGCTCAAGGGGTCTGGACAGTCATTATGAATCTAGATTGAAACATTGGAACTCCCTCGTTTGCTAAATTTAAATATGAATTATAAAATAAACTAGAAACAAAACTGCAAAGCTTTAAGGACTCTTTTCACCATGACACACACACACACAATACCGGCTAATCCCGGTATTAGTTTATTCCATGTTTCGAGTCAACAATGAACCAACCATACACCACTTCAATCTATAAACTTTGCAATAAAGACAAAGGGATTGCAGTGTTATGATTATATTTACTATATTATTAGTATGAACACGATTATTATTATTACGAAAACAATACGACTGTATTAGTTTATTCTGTTTCGAGTCAACAATGAACAAACCAAACACCGCTTCAACCGATAAACTTTGCAATAACGACAAAGGGATTGCAGTGTTACAATTATATCTACGATATTATTAGTATTAATGGCATTATTATTATGAAAACAATACTACTGTAATAAGAAACCTGGGCTAATTTGTCTGAAGCGGCCTGAAGGTGAGCCATGAAGGCATGAAGCCTAAGGCCTATACGTACTGTGTCGTTAAAAGAACTGTAATGTCTATGCTTTCGATATTTAATGGTCATTTTAACAATCGGTTTGTTTGTGTTTTACACTGAATGAAAAACGTTGAGGTAGAGCATGGCGATTGTGATATATGACTGGTTCGACGATATGATCGGCCTGAACAAAATTGGAATCAAAATCGCGGTGTGCATAGTCAGCCGCCGTAATTACATCAGACATAATCACATCACCCTGTCATGTGACCAGATCCTCAGCACTGATTGGTATATATTTGAGGGGACATAGATACATACATACATACATACATACATACATACATACATACTGTCTTGCTGTCTTTGTCTTTCCCTCGCGGTCCCCATGTGCTGTCTTTGTCTTTCCCTCGTGGTCCCCATGTACTGTCTTTGTCTTTCCCTCGCGGTCCCCATGTGCTGTTTTTGTCTTTCCCTCGCGGTCCCCATGTACTGTCTTTCCCTCGCGGTCCCCATGTACTGTCTTTCCCTCGCGGTCCCCATGTACTGTCTTTGTCTTTCCCTCGCGGTCCCCATGTGCTGTTTTTGTCTTTCCCTCGCGGTCCCCATGTACTGTCTTTCCCTCGCGGTCCCCATGTGCTGTTTTTGTCTTTCCCTCGCGGTCCCCATGTACTGTCTTTGTCTTTCCCTCGCGGTCCCTATGTGCTGTCTTTGTCTTTCCCTCGCGGTCCCCATGTGCTGTTTTTGTCTTTCCCTCGCGGTCCCCATGTGCTGTTTTTGTCTTTCCCTCGCGGTCCCCATGTACTGTCTTTCCCTCGCGGTCCCCATGTACTGTCTTTGTCTTTCCCTCGCGGTTGTCAGCTCTTTCACGAGCCTCGATTCAGTATAGAAAAAAAAAAAAAAAAAAAAAAATACATACACACATACAGTCACGTGAAAAAGTAAGTACACCCCATGTAAAGTTTGACTTTTTCAACATATTTCAACATACAGCTATTTGATCTTCGTTTCAACAATATTGATAGATAAAGGTGATATAATATAACAAATATCATGAAACATTTACATTTTGTAGTCCATTGTATAATTTAAATAAACATAAATGCAAATTTCGCATGTGGAAAAAGTAAGTACACCCTTGGCTCTAATAGGTGGTATTGCCCCCTTTGGCAGAAGCAACCTCAAGTAGGCGTTTCTTTTAACTGTCTACCAGTCTCTGACATCGACTGGGAGAAATTTTTGCCCACTCCTCCATGCAGAATTCTTTCAGCTGTGCGATGTTTGAAGGGTTTCTTGCATGCAAAGCTCGTTTCAAATCCCCCCACAACATCTCAATGGGATTTAGATCCAGGCTTTGACTTGGCCATTCCAGAACCCTCCATTTCTTTCTTTTCAGCCATTCCTTGGTGGATTTACTGGTATGTTTAGGGTCATTGTCATGTTGCAAGGTCCACCTTCGGTTGAGCTTCAACTTTCCGACAGACGGCCTCACATTATCCTCAAGCACCCTCTGGTATAATGAAGAATTCATAGTGGATTATATGATGGTGAGCTGCCCAGGCCCTGAAGCAGCAAAGCTGCACCAAACCATAATATTTCCACCACCATGCTTTACAGTTGGTATCAGGTTCTTGTGGTCAAATGCTGTCTTTGGTTTTCGCCAAACATGTCTTCTGGTACTGTGGCCAAATAGCTCTACCTTTGACTCATCTGTCCAGAGCACATTGTTCCAGAAGTGCTGGTCTTTGCCGAGGTGTTCATTGGCAAACTTTAGTCTTGCCCTGATGTTCTTTCTCGACAGCAAAGGTTTCCTCCTGGCACACCTCCCATGTAGATCAAATTTGTGCAGCCTCTTTCTTATGGTAGACTCATGCACTTTGACATCAACAGTGGCAAGAGCTACCTGTAGGTCCCGTGATGACATTCTGGGGTTCTGAGAGACTTCTTTCAGCATCTTGCGGTCTGCTCTCGGGCTGAACTTGCTGGGGCGGCCTGGCCTGAACAAGTTGGCAGTTGTTTGGAATCTTCTCCACTTGTAGATGATCTTCCGGACAGTCGAATGATTGATTTTAAATTGTTTGGAGATCTTATTAAATATCTTCCCAGACTCGTAGGTATCTATAACCTTCTTTCTGAAGGCCACAGAGAGCTCTTTTGATCTAGGCGTGGTGACGCCGCACACTTCAACAACAAAGAGCAAACCAAACTAAATGTCTGAGGTTTAAATAAGACAGGTTCCTCCAAGATCCTCTCTGAGGAAATTCTTCACATTTGCACCTGAGCTGGTGCACCTGATTCTAATTTTAGGTATTTGAAGTAGTGATAAATGTAGGGGTGTACTTACTTTTTCCACATGCGAAATTTGCATTTATGTTTATTTAAATTATACAATGGACTACAAAATGTAAATGTTTCATGATATTTGATATATTATATCACCTTTATCTATCAATATTGTTGAAATGAAGATCAAATAGCTGTATGTTGAAATATGTTGAAAAAGTCAAAACTTTGCATGGGGTGTCCTTACTTTTTCACGTGACTGTACATACGGATGGACAAACACTGTTTTAGACAGCTTTGCCCTGTGGGCTACCCGGTAAAAAAATTCATACTGATCGAATCAAACGTTGTACTTGTCAAATTATCACGTCATAATTAAGGTACCGATGACATCACCATTAACAAATCTTATTCCCCATGGGGAGTACTTGACAACGCACTATGTTTCAATTTTTTCAATTGCGCGGTTTCAGAGATATAAAGGTGCAACGTTTTTCAATTTTTATTCCAAGATTGTGCCTGCACCACGTGATCTATGATGTCATAATTAACATTTAAAAAATTCTACAGGAGGAGGCGCTCCTATTGCCAAAATGTTGTGTCCATCGGACTAACAGTTACAGAGAATTTTTTTTCATTCTGATCAGATCAAGCGTTGTACTTGTCGAATTATGATGTCATAATAAAGGCACTGATGACCTCATCATTAACATATCTTATTCCCCATGGGGAGTACTTGACAATGAGTCTTGTTTCAATGTTTTCCATTGAGTGGATTCGGAGATATGGAGGCGTAACTTTTTTCCAAGATGGCGTCTGTACCACGTGATCTATGACGTCATAATAACGAATAAAATATTATACAGGCGTAGTCGCTCCTATGGTAAAATGTCGTGTCAATCAGACCAACGGTTGCCGAAAAAATGGATTTTTAAAATGCAGACACACCACACATATGGACGCACCCGAATGCCTAACCATGTTTTGGCTTTACGAGCGCAGGGTAAT
Source organism: Myxine glutinosa (assembly GCF_964187855.1). Classification (NCBI taxonomy): domain Eukaryota; kingdom Metazoa; phylum Chordata; class Myxini; order Myxiniformes; family Myxinidae; genus Myxine; species Myxine glutinosa. The sequence continues at coordinate 205,425,416 of NC_136262.1, read as the reverse complement.
TCAAATATATAAATTGCAATTCGTATTTCTGCCAGATAGAATCACTGAACTCATCTTTTGTGCCAAAATTTAGTGAATCAAAATAATCTGTCATGTGCTGGGTTATCAGCTTAACATTGGTCATTAACTTAACATTGGGACTGGTAAGGGACAGCGTCGTCCTATATAACAGGCTGGCAAGATACCCTAGCCTTAGAGATATGCACACTCGCCTCTGCGCTATCTAGCCTCTGGATTTGCATCTCGACCCAGCTATAAACTGTCATCCTGGGGTTTCACAGGCAGAACATGAAGGACGTTAAACTGGAGGGCCCATCTATCAGCACTGTATTTTGGTGGACATTAAAGATGTTATGGTGTCTTGTGCAATGAGTAAGTGAGTTATCACCACCACCCTGAACAAATTACGTACTCTTGCAGCAAGTAGCAAGGTAGCAAGGGGTCTGATCTTCTTGGATATCCCTTGACGCCAGGTTACATTGCTTGCTATCTCAGAGTGTGGTTGTTGTCTGGTTCAGCAGCTCCAACGCCAGAAACATATTCACATTCCCAGGTTCCTCGCACGTCACATGTGAATGACCATCTTTGGCTACGAAGGGCAACCATGAACGAATGAGTCTTGTAACCCATTAGCTGAAGTTCTAAAACAATAATTTATGTAATGGTGATTGCATTGATATTAAAGAAAGCTGAATGGGACTGAAATGTTAGCCGAAACTTTGATGACCATGATCACAGTGCATTTTATTGCTGATCACAATGATTACAATTTAGCTAAAAGTAGGTTCTGCTTAACATTCTGCTGTTAACCACAAAACATTATGGTTACACAAAACATAACCGAAACATTCTGCTTAACATACTGTGACCACAATGGTTTATTTATGAGAGGTTTGAGAGGGGGCATGGGTGGGAGGAGTGAGGGAAGAGAGGTACCTGGCATGGTGTTCTGTCATGAACATCTGCCAGGTGTGGTGTTTTGTATGGTCTATAAAGAGGGGCATTGTGTTAGAACAACGTCTTTTCATTTGCATTCCCCCATGAGCATTTTATAGCTCTTTGGAAAAAAGGAAATTGAGACTATTGTCTTGTTCAGACGTTACATATTTAACTTTATCTTGTTCAGACATTGCGACTTCCCTCCCCTTCCACCATCTCCCCCCCTCCCCCCAATCCTCCCCCCACATCCATTGTATAATTTGGACAAGACAAGATTACACGATACTTGTATTCTCTATAGGAACATGTGGAGATAATCTGAATTGTCAAGACTAGTAGGCCTTATTACCTTCATCACCAAAGGTAGATGGAGGTTAAGTTTTCACCTGTTTGTTTGTCTGTCTGTGTATTTGCCTGTAAAAAGGATATCTCAAAAGGTTGTGGATGGCTTCGGCCGAAATTTGGTGGACAGTTTGGGTGTGTGGCAAGGATAAAATTATTTGATCTTGGTGAAGATCCGGATCGGAATACGAGAATTTAGTATTTTTTACAAGTGATTCTTCACCATTGAGTGATAGGACCAAAACAATATATGTGTATATATACATACACATATTTATTGACACAGGTTACATATATATATATATATATATATATATATATATATATATATATATATATATATACACAATATACATACATATATTTATTGACACAGGTTACATATATATATATACATACATATATTTATTGACACAGGTTACGTATATATATATATATTGTTACGGACACGACTTAGATGTTATGATGGGCCGAGCGGAATGGCCGCCGTGTTCGCACAGTTTACCCGATTACACTCGAACGTTGGCCGAATCGTGCTACGCTAGATCAATGAAGGAAAGGACACAACGGCTGGGATTAAGGCAACGACACAAGGGGTACAGTTCTCAAGACCTCCGGAGGAGGATATAATATTGGTTATGCAGAACGGTTAGATTACACGGCAAGAGGTAAAGCACAGCAAGATGGGCACTTAGACACAGTCTTATCTTAATCCCAACAGACCACAGACAAACGGGACAAGACTGACTCACACAGGGATTGATGGCAAGGAAGGGCAGGCAGTCGATAGCTCAAGGTGCACCTTGGCTCAGGGGCAGAATCGACCCGGTCCGGTCCAGAGAGGCGGGAGGTATTTCTCAGCGCTAGGAGGTGGCGTCCTTTCTTCTTCGTAGCTGAGGCGCATCTGACGTCACCTCCCTCTTCCTGCGCATGTCCAGCGGGGAGTGACACGCCCTCGGCTCGTTAGCTCCGCCCCAGATGGAATCGGTCCGCCGCTCCTATTGGGTGCGGGGGGGTTACCGGGCTCCGCCCTTGACGAGGAGCTGACAGCGAGCCCCTGCGTGGTAACCCCGTCGGAACACATGTTCAATGGCGGCTAACCAAGCCGGAGTGAGGACGCACACTCCCCGCACCGCCGCCGCGCCGCCGCCGCTGTTGTTGTTGTTGGTGTTGTTGTTGTTCCATGAGGAAGAGATGCGGGGAGGTATTGGGAGGTCCTAAACTTACTAATGGTGCCATACAATCACATTCTGGTGCAACGAAGAGTCAGAATTAATGGAAACGAGTCCTTAACTGACATAGACTAAGAATAACTAGCAAGATGTCCTATAGTTGTCTACGTGAGATGTGGTGAACCTGGGTGCGACATTTAATGGGGGAAAAAGGGGGAGGTCGGGGCTACAGAGTGTTGTTTACAGAAAATGGGACTAGGGAATGGGGGATTGGGGATAGTTGGGAAGTATTGGGGAAATAGGGGAATATTTACAAGCGGATATGGATGGAGGCCAAATCCCATATCCGCAACAATATATATATATATATATATATATATATATATATATATATATATATATATATATATATATATATATATATATATATATATATACATATATATATTTATTGACACAGGTTATATATATATATATATATATATATATATATCAAAAAGCTGTGGATGGATTATTACTAAACTTGGTGGATGAGTTGGTCAGATGACGAGAAAAACCAATAAGATTTTGGTTCAGGTATGCAGATCCGGCCTATCAGTTGACGTAAACTGTTCAGCCTGGCGGAGGTATGCACTCTACAAAGTGCTGTTCTCGTGTTGTCTTGTTTTTAAAGTTGCTATTTTTGTATAACTATTTTAACATAGCCTCGCTGCCAGCACGTAGTGTCATCTATCCAGTTACATTATACAATGATAATTGTTGAAGACATGACGTTGATTTCGTCGCATACATTTTAATTATTTGCATGAAGCTAAGCTGAGATGGGACGAACTTTTGGGTGCAAGATCACAGGCGGTTCAATGGTGACATCGTACAATCCATAACTCAGGACCCTCATATGATATGACAAGGAAGCTGCCACCGTAGCTACTATACTAGTGAAAGAGTAATTAGAAGCCTGCATTATGTGGAGAATGCTCGAATACATTCTTGAATGACATTGGGCTAGCCCTATCCATTGCTGGGCCGTACCCCAGGACCAAAACAAATTGTCCCATGTCACTCCAACTTTGATAAATGGCATTTAAAGTTAGTTTATTTGGGAAGACCTCTGGAATAATTATATATGTACAAACACATATGAGTATATATATTGTTGCGGTTGTGAGAATAAAGGTAACACCCCCCCCCCCCCTCTTAGTTAGAGTTGTTGCACCACAACATGTAGCCTCGCTTAGTTCAATTATTTCCTATTAAATGTAAGCATAGTCTCCTTTCCTGTGTTAGTGTGCGTTGGAGCAGGCCAGTAAGTGTAGGCTTCGTTGCTCATTGGGCTGGAATGCCATGTGTTCTTTTGGGCTGGAATGCCATGTGTTCTTTTGGGCTGGAATGCCATGTGTTCTTTTGGGCTGGAATACCATGTGCTAGGGCCTGGAACAAGTCTGGAAGGCCCGAGGGAGGAGCTACAGGGGAGTGGCCGGTAAGCGGCGAGCAGCCAATAGAAGCTCAAGGGGAGTGGCTAACAACAACGGCCTGGGGAGGAGTTTGGAACATTCGGGTGAGACTCTGGGGAGGGGCTATAAAAACCCAGGCCGAACCCATGAACAGAGACTGCCCCCGAACTAGCTCTCTGCGATCGAGGCTCTCTGTCCACGAACTCTCCCTGCCCTGCGCTCTGCTGCCTGTTCATAGCGTTTGCGAGGACGATCTCTCCCGGGGCTACAGACGCCAACGATCTCCTTGCCTGAGCTCCCTGCACGTGCCGCGAACATCCCAGGGACACGCCGAATGAGCTGACCGGGGCGAACGGCGCCAACGACCACGCTTGGAGTGCGTCGCCCTTCTTCATCCTTTTCCCCGCGTGAGTGAGTGGGCCCTTGTCCGGGAATTAATAAGGACGATAAGCTTCTGCTCTGTGTCTCTTTACCCTGATCATTGTATAATAAACCTGTGTTCTTTCGCATCCATTTGGTCGTTCACGTCATTTCCCACCATTGGCTTCGCACTGTACGAATAAAACCGCTCAATCAGGTTCAATAAGAATTGACGGCACGAGTCACGTGACACGCAAACCGCTCGGGTGTATCAGACTAGCGTGACTCGTGCGAGGTCCAGTCCCCATTCTCGTGGCGTCATGTGTATCGAAGATACGTGGGGATTCGACCGGATACCCTTCCGCACGCTCGCTACGGGGGTGGCGGCTGGAATTGCTCCGCAATCTGCCCCATGAGTGTAAAGTGGGTCGCGGCCTCGTGGACTTGAAGGCCCGAGAGGGAAGAGGGTTTAACCCCCCTCTGTACGTCGACGGGCTCGAGATCCGCAACAATATATATATATATATATATTGTATGTGTATTCCTCTTTGCAAATCTTGGTTTTTCTTCCTTCTGTATGAATTATTTCAGTCACAACAGTCTTGTGGGAGGGGGAGGAATGCTTTCTACTCTTTACTATTTAAAGCACTTTTGGGATCTATATTATTACCTATAAATTGTGTGCAAAGCTAACACTTGGGTTGGTGTTTTTGGACTTCCTGTCTGAGCACTTGCCTAATTTATGCTAAGATTTGACGTTCAAAACTCATATACTGCAATTTGCACATTGTATCCCAATGTTCTTGACAAGTATTTGTAAGTATGTATTTGGCATTAAACAAATCCAGACAATGAGGTCTTGGTACAGCTGGAAATTCAACTGGTCATGTTCGGAACCATAAACTAACATTTTCTGTTATGACATAATGCAACACGTGGTCGGGCGGACAATTTTGTTTTGAGTTTTGTCTTTGCCGAACTGTGTTCATAATGGTCAGGTCAGGTCGAACTTTGTACACTAAAACATTTTCTTGCCTGGCTGTGAATATACTAACTCTATTTTTCAATCTTCTAGGCAATGTAAAAAAATATAATCCCAGTTGAACTTGCCGTATTGTTGTTCAGTTGGCCAATATAACTAGGTTTTATCTGGTTTGCAACTCCATTTCTTTTATTGCCATATATTGTAACTGGTCGACAACAATGTATGCTATCCACGATGAGAAGCGGGTATAATGGTTGGTGTTAATACCAATGACTAAACTACACTCATGCTTTTCTGACACCTCTTGCATACAACAAAAAAGATTATGAGGCTACAATTTCGCGGTCTGCATTCAAGATCACGTGAGTTGCCCTTATGCTCCACACATTATTTCTGTACAGCTTGTGCTTATAGTCAGGTTCACTATGTTTTTTCGTTCAAAATTTTGGTAGATTAGCAAAACTATACATTTTTGGAATATTCAGAGCATGAGGAATCCAAAAATTAATGTTTACATTTGCGTAGACACCTTTGCGAAAATGACACTCAGGACAGTGATGAAGATCTGTAAAAGCATATTCCTGAACGGTATAGACCTCGTAGATCCTGTGTATAGGACTTATAGTTCAATCTGATACTACCTATAACTTCCTATAACAACCTATAACTTCAAAGGACTTGCAATATCATGTATTATGTAATACAGTTATATCACAAATATAAAGACAATGGTTTTCAATTACCTTTGTTTGTTGCTTTTCTATAATCTTGAGCACTATTTTGAGGCCTTTATTGGATTCCTTGACCCAGAAAACATAGGATTAGCATTTTAAATTAAGTCTCTAGGTTGACTAGAAGCCGAGATCGCGCAAAATATGTATTTTATGGCGGCCATTTTCAAAATCCAAAATGGCGGCCATGCAGGTGTCTGTGCAAATGCCAACATTGATTTTCAGATTCTCCATGCTCTGACGATTCCAAAAATGTACAGGTTTGCTAATCCCAAATTTTTGAAAGAAATTATATTTGTTAACATAGTGAACCTTGTCGTGAAAATCAAGCTCAGACACGACTTGACCTCTGGGTAGGTTTAATATCATTTAGATCGGTAGTACATCCTGTAAGAATACATGCATGCAACAGGCATTAAAATCAGAGTATTTCATGAGCAATGGTCGATTCAATATAGCAAAGGTCCAACAGAGAGGACAGTCAGCGCAGCATTTAGGGGCATACATACTGTTACAGACGCGGTTGTGGATGTTGGTTTACCGAGCGGTTTGGTATGACCACGTCTGCACAGTTTACCCGATTCCACCCGAACGTTGACTAATTGCGCTACGCTAGATCAATTGAGGAAAAGGACACAACGGCTGGGATTAAAATGACACGACACCAAGGGTTCAGTTCTCAAGACCTCCGGAGGAGGTTATATTAGGGCGGAAGGTCAGATTACAACGACAAGAGGGACAGCATAGAAAGACAGGCACTTAGACACACTTATCTTATTCCCGACAGACCACAGATAAACGGGACAAAAACTGACTCACACGGGGATTGATGGCAAGGAAAGCGGGTATTCGATGGCCAGCACAAGGTGCACCTTGTGCTCAGGGACAGGATAGCGCGGCCCAAAAGATGCAGGAGGTCTCTCAGCGCTCGGAGGTAGTGACTTCTCTTTCTCCAAGCTGGGGGCGCATCTGACGTCACATCCGGTAAGTCGCTGCGTATATCCGGCGGGGAGTGACACGCCCTCGGCTCGTTAGCTCCGCCCCAGATGGAATCGGTCCGCCCTTCTTATTGGGTGCGGGGGGGTTACCAGGCTCCGCCCTTGACGAGGAGCTGATAGCCAGCCCCTTCGTGGTAACCCCGTGGAGCGCATGGGTAATGGCGGCTAACCGAGCCGGAGTGAGGACGCACACTCCCCGCGCGCGCCGTTGTTGTAGTTGTTGTAGTTGTTGTTGTAGTTGTTGTTGTAGTTGTTGTTTGGGGAAGAAGATGGGAGGAGGTATGGGAAGGTCCTAAACTCACTACTGGTGCCATATAATCACATTCTGGTGCAACGAAGAGTCAGAATTAATGGAAACGAGTCCTTAACTGACATAGACTAAGAATAACTAGCAAGATGTCCGAAAGTTGTCTACGTGAGATGCGGTGGACCTGGGCACGACATTTAATGGGGGAAAAAGGGGAAGGTCGGTTCTACAGAGTGTTATTTACAAGCAATGGGACTAGGGAATGGGGGATTGGGGATAGTTGGGGAGTATTGGGGAAATAGGGGAATATTTACAAGCGGATATTGAGGCCAAGTCCCATATCCGCAACATTGCACCCTTCTCTACCCTCGGGGCGTCCCGACCCGATAAATTTTTACCTACTTTAGTGTGGCACTCAGATGTAGTTCCCTCTACTATTAACTATACCCTGAGTGCGACAGTTTTGCAGATGTTCACAAATGAGTAAATATGCCCCCCTGCGACGTTGCACCCTTCTCCTCACAGAAACACACCCACAGGATAACCGAATCCGGAAAGAATTCGCAACTAAGCATACAGCCGGTAGGGAGCATTATTTACAAGACTACGCTGATATTTACACTACGATCCAGGACCTGTTTTTGGAGGAACACATGCAGATGTTATGCATAGAGAGAGCACGCATGCCAGCATCGATACACCAACCCACGAGTGCTCTGTGGCCTACGGCCTTTAATAATGTGCAGAGCACCCCTTCCCAGCACCAAAAGCACCACCCCAGCACCAATCGGTGCAGTCACCATTGTTCACTGAATAAAAATAACTTCAACAACCCCTAACCCTGCACGTGTCTCTTGCTCTTCGTGTGGTGCACGTGGCCTTCTGGCTTCTTTCAAAAAAATAAAGAAAGGCGCCAACCGCGTCCATTTCCTTATTGTGGCCGTCAGGGTGCCAACTATTAGTGGTTCACCTGTTTGGCATAGGTGCCACGTTGACCCATAGGTCCTTCCACGGGTGGTGCTTGGCCGCAAAAGAACTGCGGTCCATTGTGGGTGGCCACAAACATTGCGGTCCATATGGTGTATCAATCCAAGCAGCAAGCAGCAAAAGTGCAGGCCCACAACTGCGGAGCCAGCACCTCTCTCTCCTCTCTCTCTGCCCCAAAACCAGATCCTCGGAGGTGGGAGACAAAAGAAGCAGACAAGTGAGTAAGGTGGTAAGGGCGCAAAAGTGCACGCAATGCAAGGTAATGCACACTGGGGGCACATGGGAACCAGGTGAGACAGGTACGTTCCTATTGTACCCCCCCCCCCCCCCCCCACCAGGTAACCTACATGGCCCCTCCCTTACCCCTTACTGTATCCACAAAACACAACACTACCCATAAACATCTACTTTACAAATCAACAAACATCCCTACTGTCTTCCCCGTTCCTCCCATATACCAAATTCGTCTTCTCTCCCTCCTAACCAATCAAATTTGCCATTTTCAACTCTCATCAAAATTTGCCATCTCCAATTCATCATCAGTCCCTCCTAGGGAGGGAGAGATGGAATCACCCCAATGTCTCATCCACGTCGTGATGCGTCTCACAAATCCAACAGCAATTCTCATTTCCTGCACCAAAACAAAGAAAACACAGGTGTGGAGTCATCATCATCACCACAGGCAAGTGGCTGCGTATGGTGCGACAGGTTCATCAATCCTAACTATTTCCTAAATGACTTTAACAACTTTACACTACCCGGGGTCTTTCTCCGGCCAAACCATTGGCCCTCTTACACTATGGGTTCTAAAAACCAATTCCCATTGGCCAAACTGTGGTGCTTTTCAATTTGGGGTCTCACTCCCCCGATTCATCTCCCGGTGCCCTCGCACAATTTCTGGGCTGTGGCGTGTACCTCTCCCAGCGGGTCTACCCACCTGCACACCTCCACCACTGCAGTTGCCTCCGAGCTTACCTGCTCCTTACCCTAACCTAACTACCTGGGGAAGGCCCTCTGGCGCTCTCCCCACTCGGTGCCCTCTCTGGCACTGGGCTACCCGGGTCCGTCCTCCGGATCCTCGGGCCCCACCCACAACTCTACCGGCTCCCAGAGCCCACCTGCGGCCTCACCTGGCCGACATCCTCACAGTGGTGGAGTGCCCAACCAACTACACACACTAACAGGCTACACGCCCAGCCATTTCCACAACACTAATGCACCCATCCACAACACCATTCTGCAACCGCACCACAAATGCCAATATCCAACCACAATTTACCTATACCCTCTACCTAACACTTACACTACCCGCCCCGGGTACTCGTGAAAGGGGTCCACTCTTCCCCCATCCACACATTCGCACCATGCACACCACTCCGTACCACTTACTCCAACTCTCTCCACACACCTGTACTTGCACACCTGTGCTCTCACACCTGGTGCCACCTGCACCCTTCTCTCCCCAAGCGCATTCGCGCTGATCCACACACTCACTACTCATACACTGCTCCACACACCTGTCCAGTTGCACACCTGTGCAATCACACCTGTTCAATCACACCTGTTCCATCCTCACACAGCATCATCTCATCTAACTACTCCCTTCTGAAACTTGCGCTTCCCAGTCGTCCCTTTAAACTATTGCGCTCCCACGTCATTATCATCCATACTAATCTACCTGCGTCCCCACTACAGGTATCAGTCACTAACTAATCTTAACGTTACCTAATGTCATCTTCGCTAGATCCCTATCAATATCCTAACCCACCCGGGCTAGTTTTCACTGCCATACACCCCATAAGCTATTGCGCATTTGCCCCACTTACCCACCGGGCCCATCGCTCACTACCAATTTGGCACATCAAATTTCAACAAATCAAAAATTTGCCAATCACTGTACCAATCATCAAATTTCGCCTTTTTCTAATTTCGGGGCCAAACCACTATCATCACCCGTCTACTTATTACATCCTCTCGGTTCGCCAATTCACGTCTACAGCCCGGCTTCGTACAGCCGAGCAATGAACGCGGCTTCTTTTGTGCCTGCGGCTGGATGCGTCCCGCATTCGGGGCAGGGGCGGGGGCTTACCCGGGCCGAGATCCCACGCACCACCTCGGCGTGGAGCCATCCAATGTCCCGATCTCGACCTGCCGGCACGTCTCACCAAAAAGTGGTCGCCATGACGACCCTTTCTATCAGGCTGCCAGCTCCGCCTAGTGGAGCACGGACGCGGCCGTTCAAAGCGAGGCCCGGCACGCACCGAGGGCCCAATTCGGCTAAAAGTCGCTCTAACCTCTAACCTGGTTACCGTCGATGCTTCACCTGGATTCTTACACCCCGCAGCCCGTTCCTTGCTCACACATCCAGCCGTGCCCATGCTCCTCGTACCTTTCCTTACACACCCAGGTACTCTCATTCCACTCACAGCCTTGGTCACACACCTGACCACCGAACACTTTGGCACACATTCGTTGGTCGCACACCTCACCAACACACCTCTTCGCGCCCTCTCCTCTGTCACCTCCTCTGTGACAATCACAGGTGTGCTCTCATTCGCTCACCCAACCATGTGCCTCACCACCAACTCCAGCGTGCATTCCCACTCACGCTCTACCATTCCAGGTGTGCATCCTTCCATCCCAGGTGTACGTCCTCGCTCACCTGTCACAACCAACTCACTCTCCTTGTCACTCTCACTACTCTCACCTCCATTCTTGACAGCGCACTCACCCTTACTCTTGACAACACACTCTTTCCTCATGCACCTGTCCGTCACACACCTTTCTCGCGCACACTCTCCCGTCACACCCTTTGTAACACTTACCACACCGCGCTTCCATGTGCCCCCTCGCACACGCGCTACGACCGACTCACTCTCGCCAGCACCCTCACTCCTTGGCACGCACTTTTTCCTCACACACCCCAGAGTCGGACTTTCTCGCACACCTCCTTTTTCGCACACCAGACCTGTCGCACACTTCACCAACGGCCTCTCACGAACACCCGGGTCTATCTCGACCCCCAAGCTTCTTAAATCCCCTGGCGCATCATACGCACGACCATATTGGTCACCACTTACACCGGGTCCTCTTCCTCTTCGCTTCTCCTCCATCACCTGCAAATCCCTCATCCGGTTAATGAGCACATCATCACGATCCGAACACAGACTTTGGACCAATTCTTTTACTTCCTCCTTTCTCTCTTTCTTATCCCCTCTCCGTCGCTTCTTAATTTCGCTCATCCCTTCTTCCACTTCTTCTAGTTTCTGCTTCACCTCTTTTATTCCCCGGTACGTCTCCTCAAGCTCGTCCTCCAAGGCTACCTTGACCGTTTCCATGTGCGTCCTCACCTGCCGGTCCTTCGTCTCCATTACCTCTATCACCTCGTCCAGCCTCGTTGTCAGTCCCTCACGTACCATCTGACATTCCCTCTTCGTCGCTACCAAGTCATCTTTTAGTTCTTTCTGTGTCGCTTTTAAACCTCCTAATACCGCAGTGTTCCTTTGAACCTGCTCCACTAACTCCGTCTGTCCCACCGTCAGTTGTTCTACTCCCAGCGTCAACTCCTCTATACCACTTTGCAATTTTACAGTCCCCTTTCTCACCTCCTTCTCCATGCGCTCCTTACAGTGCCTCACCTCCTCGCGCACTCCTCCGACCTCCTCACTCATCACTTGCATCTCCTGCCCAGATGCCACCCTCATCTGCTCCATTTCCTCCCTGTGAGCATCCAGTTTGGTTTCTACCCCCATTCTGACCCCCTCTATCTGCTGCTCCATTTGTTTAACTTCCCTTTCCGCTTGGTCCCTCATGTCCCTCAATTTGCCTTCCATACTGTTTTCTAACCCTGTTAACCCATTTCTCACCTCTTTTATCCCGTTGTCTAACCCCTCAAAATTATTGTCTAACTTCCCAAATTTCTTGTCTAACTCCTTAAAATTATTGTCTAACCCCTCACTGGTACCCCTCGCTTCGTCCCTCATTACCCCCATTTGGTTTCCCATTACCCCCATTTGGCCCTCCAATCGCTCACCCAATCGCTCATTATCAGCTCTCATTTCCTCCCTCATTTGCTCGCTATTCTGGGCCATAAGGGCCTTCATTTGTATGAAAAAAAGGTCCAAATTTACCAGCGGCGCTACTACGGTCGCGGGCGTGGGCGCCGTGGCCATGTGCGAGGCGCCATTTCACGCGCCCGCCATGTCGGGCGCAACGACGCTAATTTGTGCGTCTGCTACCCTCGCTGCTTCGCTCACCTCGCGTCCCTCAATTTGGTCCTGGACCGACCCTGCCTCACTCTCCACTACCGGACCTCAGCCAACTTGGTCTGCCATAGCGCGACTTTCAAAATTCGGGTTTTTATTTTCGTAAAACAAATTCAAATTTCGCCGTTATAATTTCGAGCGCGTAAACGCGCTCCGGGTCCAATCTCACTCCTCGACACCAAATGTTACAGACGCGGTTGTGGATGTTGGTTTACCGAGCGGTTTGGTATGACCACGTCTGCACAGTTTACCCGATTCCACCCGAACGTTGACTAATTGCGCTACGCTAGATCAATTGAGGAAAAGGACACAACGGCTGGGATTAAAATGACACGACACCAAGGGTTCAGTTCTCAAGACCTCCGGAGGAGGTTATATTAGGGCGGAAGGTCAGATTACAACGACAAGAGGGACAGCATAGAAAGACAGGCACTTAGACACACTTATCTTATTCCCGACAGACCACAGATAAACGGGACAAAAACTGACTCACACGGGGATTGATGGCAAGGAAAGCGGGTATTCGATGGCCAGCACAAGGTGCACCTTGTGCTCAGGGACAGGATAGCGCGGCCCAAAAGATGCAGGAGGTCTCTCAGCGCTCGGAGGTAGTGACTTCTCTTTCTCCAAGCTGGGGGCGCATCTGACGTCACATCCGGTAAGTCGCTGCGTATATCCGGCGGGGAGTGACACGCCCTCGGCTCGTTAGCTCCGCCCCAGATGGAATCGGTCCGCCCTTCTTATTGGGTGCGGGGGGGTTACCAGGCTCCGCCCTTGACGAGGAGCTGACAGCCAGCCCCTTCGTGGTAACCCCGTGGAGCGCATGGGTAATGGCGGCTAACCGAGCCGGAGTGAGGACGCACACTCCCCGCGCGCGCCGTTGTTGTAGTTGTTGTAGTTGTTGTTGTAGTTGTTGTTGTAGTTGTTGTTTGGGGAAGAAGATGGGAGGAGGTATGGGAAGGTCCTAAACTCACTACTGGTGCCATATAATCACATTCTGGTGCAACGAAGAGTCAGAATTAATGGAAACGAGTCCTTAACTGACATAGACTAAGAATAACTAGCAAGATGTCCGAAAGTTGTCTACGTGAGATGCGGTGGACCTGGGCACGACATTTAATGGGGGAAAAAGGGGAAGGTCGGTTCTACAGAGTGTTATTTACAGGCAATGGGACTAGGGAATGGGGGATTGGGGATAGTTGGGGAGTATTGGGGAAATAGGGGAATATTTACAAGCGGATATTGAGGCCAAGTCCCATATCCGCAACAATACCATTCAAACTACAGGACTATGTCACAGTGAGTTCCGCTGGAGTGTCCGCGCGCCCCGGTTGTCCCGGGTCTTATAGACGCCCCTTCTGTAGCGAGCACACCCTGGGTTCACCTTGGTATAATTTCACTACATTCTCCCCGCCGTTAGAACTATACTGCCGCTCGGCAGGTTGCAAGCAAGCATCAGCAATAAACGAATGGGTCACGTCAATCCACATCAGTCGGTCCACCCGTAGCGGTCGGGGCGGCGAACTTCCCTGCCAGTTCGTGTTCGGAATCTACCGGGCACGGCGTCCCCAAGCCCGGAGTCCCCCGCGTCGGAAGAGCCGCCGGAGGTGGGAGTCGGAGGGGGCGCCCCTGCGCCTTCGGGCACGGGAGTGGGGAACGACGGGAGTAACGGTGGTAGTTCCATAGGGGAAGCTTCGGTAGAGTCCATAGACTCGTAGACGGGTTCGTCGATATCCCTGTCGTCGTCCCCACATGGGGCGAGATGGCGTACGGAGACAGTAGACTCGCGGCCATCCGCCGTTAACACGCGAGCATGCTCGGGATTAGCCTGGAGGACCTGCACCTTGTCAACAAGGGGGTCATACTTGCTAGCGCGAACCGCTCGTTTGAGATAGGTGGGCCCCGGTTCAGCGAGCCAGCTGGGTAAAGATTGGATACTGCCGGAGCTTCTAGGGTGGTGGAACAGTCGTTCGTGAGGAGTCTGGTTGGTGGCAGTGCATAGGAGAGCCCGGGTCGAGTTTAGAGCGGCAGGTAGCGACCACGCCCATTTATCGAGGCCTCGGCCGAGGGTCCGAAGGCTTAGCATGACGGCCCTCCATATAATCCCATTAAAGCGTTCGATCTGCCCATTCGCTTGGGGCCGGTATGGGGTGGTGTAGCTCGAAGCGACATTATGCTGGAGCAAGTAGCCCCTCACCTCCTGGGACAGGAACACCGCACCCCGATCGGTATGCACATAGGCCGGATACCCGAACATAGAAAACAAATTCTGCAGGCACCGAATAACCGTGGCAGCCGACATATCCCCGCACGTGTAAGCAAAGGGGAATCGGGAATACTCATCGACGATAGTGAGCAGATAGCGAGAGTTGCTCAACATTGGTAGCGGCCCTTTGAAGTCCATCGCCAAGCGCTCCCACGGTCTAGTAGCCCTAACGAGTGTCCCCATAGGAGGGTTATAAAAACGCGGTTTGAGTTCCGCACAGATCGCGCAATCACGGCAGATGCGGCGGATGTCCTCAATCGAGTACGGCAGATTGCCCTCGCGCACAAAATGCGCGAAGCGCGTTACCCCGGGATGACACATAGTGCCGTGCAAAGTGCGCAGCCCCTCCAAAGTTACAACCCCCGCGCAAGTGGCCGGCCTCGATAAGGCGTCAGCGACCAGGTTATCCTTCCCCGGGCGGTATTTGATGGTGTAGCAGAAGTCGGCGAGTTCGATACGCCAACGGGTGATTTTCTCATTCTTAATGCGCTGAGCATGTAAGGTGTCATACATAAACGCAGCACTCTGTTGGTCCGTGACGATTTGGAAACTCCGCCCAAGCAGATACGGCCGCCATCGCCGAATTGATTCGACGATCGCGTACGCTTCCTTTTCGACAGACGAATGCCTCCGCTCGGCGGAGGTGAGAGTCCGCGAGAAGAAAGCCACAGGGCGGCCTCCTTGGGAGAGAGTCGCCGCTATCGCATGATCCGAGGCATCACTCTCCAAAACGAAAGAGGCACTCTCGTCAATCGTCGCGACAGCGGCGCCAGCGATGTCGACTTTAAGGCCCTCGAAGGCCGCCAGGGCGGCCGGGCCCATGGGGAAAGTGTCGCAGGCCACGAGGGGGCGGAGCTTCGCGGAGAAATTTTGCACCCACTTTGAGTAGTGGGCGAACAGCCCTCGAGTGCGTTTCAGCGAAGCCCGATCGCTAGGCGGAGCCATATCGAGCAAAGGGCGCAGACGCTCCTTATCCGGAGAGACGGAGCCATGGGTCACGGTGTACCCCAAAAGGTCTACCGTGCGTAGAGAGTATCGACACTTAGCCGCATTCATGGTTAGGCGATATTTCCGCGCGACCTCGTGCAAGCGTTTCAGATTAGCGTCGTGATGCTCCTGGTCATACCCACACACCGTAAGATTGTCCAGATAGACAAAGACATCGGTCAAATTCTCCTTCGCAACAAGGTCATCCATAGCCCTCTGAAAACAAGCGACTCCGTTAGTTACCCCAAAGGGAAGTCTCGTGAACTGGTACAACCGCTGACCCAATTCAAAGGCTGTAAAGACGCGATCAGCCCTAGAGATGGGGACTTGATGATACGCACTACGCAGATCGAGAGTGCTATAAACGGAATACAGGGCCACCTGGCGTACCAGGGCGTCCATCCCCGGTAAGGGGTAGGCATCCAGCTGTGTAAAACGATTAATCGTCTGCGAATAGTCGATTACCATGCGCCGGCGGTGGGCCTCACTCCGCACCACTAAGACTTGGGCCCGCCATGGTGACCTACTGTGTTCTATAATACCGTCCTTTAAGAGCAAGGCCGTTTCTTCCGCAATGAATTGCGCGTCCGCGCGAGAGTAGCGCCGCGATTTGACGGCTACAGGGGTACAATCAGTGGTCAGGTTGGGGAACAGTGAGAGTGGCTCCATGTCCATTTGAGCGAGGGCGCACACAGCGAGCGTGTCCGGCCCACCGAAGTCTATTTCCAAACGTCCATGCCGCTTAAGGAAATCAAGTCCTCACAGAACGTCAGCGCATAACGCAGGTAATACCATGAGATACACATCCGGGAACGTGCGTCCCTTTATCACAAGTTTCAATCGACACACCCCTTTTGTGCTCAACCGAAGTCCCTGAGAGGCCATGAAGATCCGGCGGGTTGTCCCGAGAACCGGCCACCCATGTTGATGCACGAGTCGCTGATCGATAAAACTATCCGTGGACCCCGTGTCAATCAAAGCTTGCGCAAAAACGCCCGCGACCGTGAGCGGAATGATGGCCTGCGCAAGGCCGGCAGACCCGGCAGGTATTGTACCGGCCGGGCGAGAAGATCGCGCCTCGCGGGTGGATCCCACGCCGGCTGCAATCCTTCGGGCAGCGTCGGCAGGTTGGGCCTCAGCAGGAGCATTGAAGTCCGTTGGCTCATCAGCAGTTTCATTTGCCAGAGTGGGTGTGTGTAGGTCGTAAGAGCAGCCGCCAGATGGCGCTCGAGTCACGTGAGAAAGATCTCTGCCGTCTGCAGATTCATATGCCAAAGTGGGTGCATGTAATTCGTAAGAGCCGCCGCCAGATGGCGCTCACGTCACGTGAGAAAGATCTCTGCCGTCTGCAGATTCATATGCCAAAGTGGGTGCATGTAATTCGTAAAAGCCGCCGTCAGATGGGGCTCGAGTCACGTGCTGCGTTTGCCGCACATCGAGAGGAGTTTCCAAAGCAGGAGCATGTCGCTTGTTTGAAGTAGGCGTTCGAACGCCAGTCAAGGTCGGTCGCGCTGTGGCCGGTTGCGTTCGCGCCATTTGTTTCGGCGGCCCGGTGTATCTCACCAAGGTCGGGCGTGTAGCCAGAGGCCCGCGAGAAGGAGAGCGGCTCTTCAAAGCCGAGTGAGGCGCCCCGTCCGGCGCTCGATCCGTTGGCTCCGCGATGAGCCCATTCAAGGTCGCGCGGGGACGTGTGCCCCGAGCGGCCTTCCTGCAGACCTTTGCAAAATGGCCCTTGGTGGAGCACAGGTGGCATGTAGCCTCCCGGGCCGGGCATTCAGAGCGAGGGTGCTGCCGATTCCCGCAAAAATAACATTTTGCATACCGGTCAGGCCGTGGCGGCAGCAGTGAGGCCGGAAGCGGAGTCCGCTTCAGGAGCTCCCAGAGACTCGGTCGTAGTGGTCAGGTCCTCCTCCGTATCCTCGGCGGTAGCCCTCTCCGGTCGCGCGAGTTGCGAGGTCCCCGCCACGACTCGTGAGTGATCATATGCGGTGGATTGTTCTCGGGCATCTGTGTATATGCGTGCCAACCGTAGTGCTTCTGTAAATGTCAGATCCGCGACCTCCAGGAGACGGAGCCGCAAGACTCCAGAATTAATTCCGGAGATGAATGAATCTCGGAGCAAGTCGTCCTGCACTTCCTCGTGGGTCCGGACGTCCTGCACGCAGTCTGCCAACAGGTAGCGCAACTCCTGCGCGAAGTGATCGATCGATTCAGATGGTTGCTGTCGCCGCTGAGAGAGTTGATGCCGGCCGTGCACAGCGCTCCGTGTCTTTACGTAGAGGCGCTTCAGCTCGGCTAGAGCCGTAGCGTACGTCCCAAATCGAGAAATGTTCCGGAAAACGGTGTGATAGACCTTCGACTGTAACACGGACAGCTTTATCGCTGCGGTGGGCTCTGTTTCGTGAGCAGCAAAGTAATTCTCCAGCGTTTTGAGCCAGTGAGTGAACTCCGATGCTGATCCCTCAGCTTGAGGGTCGGCTCCGAGAATCGGTACCACGATCATCTTGTGGTCAGCCATTCCGGCGATCTAAATGATATTAAATGTCGTGAAAATCAAGCTCAGACAGGACTTGACCTCTGGGTAGGTTTAATATCATTTAGATCTGTAGTACATCCTGTAAGAATACATGCATGCAACAGGCATTAAAATCAGAGTATTTCATGAGCAATGGTCGATTCAATATAGCAAAGGTCCAACAGAGAGGACAGTCAGCGCAGCATTTAGGGGCGTACATACCATTCAAACTACAGGACTATGTCACAGTGAGTTCCGCTGGAGCGTCCGCGCGCCCCGGTTGTCCCGGGTCTTATAGACGCCCCTTCTGTAGCGAGCACACCCTGGGTTCACCTTGGTATAATTTCACTACAAACCTGACTATCTTCATCACTGTCCTGAGTGTCATTTTCGCAAAGGTGTCTACGCAAATGTAAACATTAATTTTTGGATTCCTCATGCTCTGAATATTCCAAAAATGTATCGTTTTGCTAATCTACCAAAATTTTGAACGAAATTATATTTGTTAACATAGTGAACCTGACTATTACCTTTTGACTGACTTTGGTCCTTTTCAAACTTCCTGACTGTCTTTGTTCCCATATATACATCATCTTGTTGCAATGCTTTGCAAAACAATTCACGCTACAATACTGGGTAGCTGGCATCAATATCCTCGTACAATGTCAGGTTTGTAATTCTTTGACATTAACTTTATTTCATGACTACAAACTCATTAATACTGTTGTGTTGTGGTCACAGCAGTAGAAAGAGAATGGGGGTTCTAGGACACATAAAATTTAACATTGAAGTCAATGGGGAAAATGAAGGAAACTTATTGCCTCGCACTCTAGCTCACCAAAAATTGCTCCCCCTTTCCTCCCTCCCCCATTTTTCATTATACTCATACAGCGACCCTTGTCTCTTGTTTCATTTTTAGGTAATAGCTTAATTTTCTTAAAAGCAGAATCACCATCTAAAATATTGATAAATATTACATTAGAATTTAACTCTCGGTTTAGGTATCGCTGTTGAGCGAATATGAAATGATAAACTTCTCTTAATGATCTCATCTGACCCCTCCCAAACCACATATCATTTTCAGATTGTAGTAAATTATTTTCCCCTCAATTTCTTGGAAACCATCAAAGTTTTCCGTCCACTCAAGGATGTTGCCTCTTAGAGCCTCTAACTTATTCGTATTTAAATTAATTCGCTTATTTGTTTTATCTACTCTTACCCCTGTTAATTCTTCAATAATACTTATTTGATATTTCTCACATTCGTGATGTTTTCCATTCTTTAGTTTGGTTCCACTCTTTATTTTGGTTAATGCTTGGTTCTATCATTTATATATTCGTAAAAAAGACGGCAGTAGTTTGTTAAAATCCCTAACCTCCCTTTTTTAATCTTATCACTTATGTTTATCTTAACTTACCACTTATAATTATCTTATCACTAATACTTATCCTAACACTTATATCCATAAGGGACACTATCAATTCCATTTTCTAAAATAAACCTCTTATCATCAAAAGCTCCTAACGCCTTCTCATTTACCTCTTCTGTATATAATTGATGTTCATAACTTCTTATTGTACTCATTTTTCTATGCTCTTCTTTCTTATAGGTCAAACAGTTATAATAATTTTCAAAGTTGATTGATTCTTTAATAACATTTTCTTTATTCCTTTTAACTTTTTATCACTCTTCTCAATATTATTAACAATATACTTATAAGCATCAGCCTTTGATCTTAATCCTATAAATTCACTCTATCTTTCCACCCAATTCATCCTTAAACTTTCCAATAACCTTTTTATTCTTTGAAGAAAACAACTTATCATCCGACTTATAATTACTCGTATCATATATATATATATATATATATATATATATGTGTGTGTGTGTGTGTGTGTGTGTGTGTGTGTGTGTGTGTGTGTGTGTGTGTGTGTGTGTGTGTGTGTGTGTGTGTGTGTGTGTGTGTGTGTGTGTGTGTATAAAGTCACTTGAAAAAGTAAGTACACCCCATGTAAAGTTTTGACTTTTTCAACATATTTCAACATACAGCTATTTGATCTTCATTTCAACAATATTGATAGATAAAGGTGATATAATACAACAAATATCATGACACATTTACATTTTGTAGTCCATTGTATAATTTAAATAAACATAAATGCGAATTTCGCATGTGGAAAAAGTAAGTACACCCCATGAAATGTTTTTCTAATCTTTTTAACATATGTGGACATATCAATATTTGATCTTCATTTAAACAGTATCTATAGATAAAGGTGATCTAATTGAACAAAAAAACAATGAAAAATTGGACTTTGCAATAATTTATTCAACAAAAAATAAACAGAGATGCCATTTCCTTCTGTGGAAAAAGTAAGTACACCCTTGGCTCTAATAGGTGGTATTGCCCCCTTTGGCAGAAACAACCTCAAGTAGGCATTTCTTATAACTGTCTACCAGTCTCTGACATCGACTGGGAGAAATTTTTGCCCACTCCTCCATGCAGAATTCTTTCAGCTGTGTGATGTTTGAGGGGTTTCTTGCATGCACAGCTCGTTTCAAATCCCCCCACAACATCTCGATGGGATTTAGATCCGGGCTTTGACTTGGCCATTCCAGAACCCTCCATTTCTTTCTTTTCAGCCATTCCTTGGTGGATTTACTGATATGTTTAGGGTCATTGTCATGTTGCAAGGTCCACCTTCGGTTGAGTTTCAACTCTCCGACAGATGGCCTCACATTATCCTCAAGCACCCTCTGGTACAATGAAGAATTCATAGTGGATTATATGATGGTGAGCTGCCCAGGCCCTGATGCAGCAAAGCTGCCCCAAACCATAATATTTCCACCACCATGCTTTACAGTTGGTATCAGGTTCTTGTGGTCAAATGCTGTCTTTGGTTTTTGCCAAACATGTCTTCTGGTAGTGGCCAAATAGCTCTACCTTTGACTCATCTGTCCAGAGCATATTGTTCCAGAAGTGCTGCTCTTTGCCTAGGTGTTCATTGGCAAACTTTAGTCTTGCCCTGATGTTCTTTCTGGACAGCAAAGGTTTCCTCCTGGCACACCTCCCATGTAGATCAAATTTGTGCAGCCTCTTTCTAATGGTAGACTCGTGCACTTTGACATCAACAGTGGCAAGAGCTCCCTGTAGGTCCCGTGATGACATTCTGGGGGTTCTTCGAGACTTCTTTCAGCATCTTGCGGTCTGCTCTCGGGCTGAACTTGCTGGGGCGGCCTGGCCTGAACAAGTTGGCAGTTGTTTGTAATCTTCTCCACTTGCAGATGATCTTCTGGACAGTCGAATGATTGATTTCAAATTGTTTGGAGATCTTTTTAAATCCATTCCCAGACTCATAGGCATCTACAACCTTCTTTCTGAAGGCCTCAGAGAGCTCTTTTGATCTAGGCATGGTGACGCCGCACACTTCAACAACAAAGAGCAAACCAAACGAAATGTCTGAGGTTTAAATAAGACAGGTTCCTCCAAGATCCTCTCCAATGATGTTCTAATCATTTGCACCTGAGCTGGTGCACCTGATTCTAATTTTAGGTATTTGAAGTAGTGATAAATGTAGGGGTGTACTTACTTTTTCCACATGCGAAATTTGCATTTATGTTTATTTAAATTATGCAATGGACTACAAAATGTAAATGTTTCATGATATTTTTAATGTTATATCACCTTTATCTATCAATATTGTTGAAATGAAGAGCAAATAGCTGTATGTTGAAATATGTTGAAAAAGTCAAAACTTTACATGGGGTGTACTTACTTTTTCACATGACTGTATAGTGTATATATATATATAAATGTTATCAATCCTATCTGAATAAACATCTTCCGTATTAATTTTCAAAATAAAACTATCTGTATCCATATAAAGTAGATTAACGTCATCTTGATATTTCTTCCTTAAGTTATTGTAAGAGTAATCATACATTAATGACTTTGATAAATCAAGAATTGATGTTCCTATATAAATAGGTTTATCCATTTCAATACTTTCTTCAACCAAATGGATCGCACAAAAGTTCTCTGAAAACACCGCTGCTCTTTGAAAACTGGGTCTATTAATTAATTTTGTTGCTTGTTTCCAAGATGTAGCAAGTCTTTTGTTTTGTCTATTCCTAACATTTCCATTGTCTTTCCAAATACAGCATTATTCATCAATTTGTAAAAGTCCTTCTCAAAATCTCTCTGCCTCTGTTCTTCTCTTTGTATTAAAATCAATATATGATTTCAACCAATGACTTTGGTTAAACTTTAAAACTCTATGAATCTTCTTCACTCTTAACCCTGCTGATAAACATTGTCTCAAATTCCTTTGTTGTAAAACATAATTTCCTTCATTACCCTGTGTTCATGAAGCGAAAAGCGGGGTTAAGCATTCCACTGCGTACGTGTGCGGTGTGCGTGTGCTGTGTGCCGTGTGCCGTATGTGTCTGCATTTTAAAAATTCATTTTCTCGGCAACCGTTGGTCCGATTGACACGAAATTTTACCATAGAAGCGCCTCCACCTGTATAATTTTTTAATTCATAATTATGACATAATAGGTCACGTGGTACGGACGCCATCTTGGAAAAACGTTAAACCTTCTCGTTTCGGAAGATCTCGCGAGATCACGGCAAGGTCACGTCTTTTCGAAGCTGTTCCATGCGCTTACGCTTTCGAAGCTAAGTGATCCTTCTCAATTGTGTTTTTGTCGAGACTGTATCTATCTTTCGGTGTATGTACCTATAGCGTATCTTTTGGAAAATTTTCGGTGCTAATTTTTCGTACATGTATACACAATCGTCGGTTAATGCGTATCGAGTATTCTGAGGCCTAGTACTCGTAGGCTTGGCTACCGTACCGTCTCCGACCTTGTGGTTTTGTTTTTCTCTCAGCGATTCGTCGAATGCGCTGCATTTATTTTCGTTCTCTGTTTCGTCCCAGTCGTTCACCCCATACCTCCTTGTTTAATATCTCTACTCAAAAAAAAAAAAAACCCCAAAAAATATTTCCTTCCCAGGTCTTATTCGTTTATTTGTTGTTCTTTTTTGTTCGTTCGTTCTTCGTTCGCGATCACGTGGTTAGAAATGTATAATCTCTCCCCTGAACAACTATTTTCTCCCATATATTATAACACCCTTTTCTTCTTTTCCTACAAAAGGATGCTTTCGTCTTGCTCACCAAATCTATTCATTCCAAAAAATATATATAATACCATCTCTTACAGTTCCTCCTTTCTACATTCCCTAAACTATCCAGAACTCCAACCCTCCTTCAGTGTCCTCAAACGTATTTTTGACTCGAAGGTCTCAAACTCATTTTGCAAAAAATGTTCGTTTCCCATGAATCGTACACTTTTCAAAATCCAATCTCACCCCTCCCCTCCAAATCCTCCCCATCACCCATCCCTTTCAAATCTCCCCCCATGCCCCTTCCCTCCCCTCCCTCCTAAACTCCCCCCACACCCCTCCCCTCCGAGACTCTCCCTCGCTCCTCCCCTCCTGGAATCCCCTCTCACCCCTCCTCCTCAAAGCATCCTCCCTGCTCCTTCCCCCTTCCAACTTTCACCTTCATCTCCCCCAACCTTCTGCCTCGCTCTTCCCCCTCCTCAAATAACACCTCACTGTGCCTCACCCAATCTCCATCAAACCTTTTGTCCACCCCATTCTTCCCTTTCTCCAAGCTATTCTGAAATCTCTGAAATCTCTGACACACCTTCAACAGCTCTCCCTTCCTCTTCCTCCTCTTCCACATCTTACCCTACCCTCCCCCCCTGTTCTCGACCCGATGCTCCCCCTTCCTCTTCATTAACGGTATGGACCTCAAACATCCGGGGCCTTCGCTCAAACTTGACTGATCTCTCCATACAGGTTGCTTCTGACAAACCAGATGTGATCTGCTTAACAGAAACTTTCCTCCTTCATGATGTCTCTGATGCCTTGGTATCTCTCCCAGGTTACTCCCTCCTCCGGTATGATAGACCTGAGCCTCGTCCTGGAGGTGGGGTTGCTATCTTTATAAAAAACTCTCTTCCTCACTCGCCCTCCACTGCCCTCTCTCCACCTCACCCCCAGGAATACCTTTGGCTACGGCTTCCCCTTCGCTCCCACCTTTTGTTCATATGTGTGTTGTACCGTCCACCAAACAGCGATGACTCCATCTACATCTCTCTGTCTGATAATATGGACCAACTTCTATCTACCCATCCCAACTCTCTCTTCCTCATATGTGGTGATTTCAATTGTCACCATGCCAGTTGGCTGGGTGTGGGTACCTCTCTCACCAGCCATGGCTCTTCAGCAAAGGACTTCTGCGACTCACTGGGACTGACACAATCTGTCAATTTCCCGACCCGGATCTCAGTCAACGGAGCATCTTCTCTTCTGGATTTGGTTATGACAAACTTCCCTGAAAATGTCTGCTGCTCTTCTTCTGCTCCAATCGGCTCATCTGATCATGTGCTTGTCAAAGTGGACATCTCTCTGACCATTCTCAGAGAGCCTCCTCAGCGTCGGCGAGTCTGGCATTTCACTCAGGCCAACTGGCACGGTCTTCAAGCAGCCATCAATCATCTGGACTGGTCTCCCATCTCTACCGCCTCTGACATCAACTCATCCTGGGAATTCTTTCAAAGTAAATTGCTCTCTCTCATGCACAGATTTATCCCATCTCGTCTTCAGTTGTCATACCCTTCCTCCCGTCCATGGTACACGGAATCTTGTGGTGAGGCTGTTGCCCTGAAACAACTTGCTTTCGTCTCCTGGAAAGCAAATCCAACGGAAGGAAATCTCATTTCCTTTCACAAAGCCCGAAACAAGTGTGTGTCCACCCTCAGGAGAGCCAGGAAACAATATCTCACCGTTCTCAAGACCGAACTCTCTTATCTGTCTCCCTCTTCCAAATCCTGGTGGCGTCTGGTCAAATCTGTTTCTGGTGTTTGTTCCCCCTCCATCCCCTCCCTCACCTCAAACGGCTTAACGGCTGACTCCGCACGTGAAAAAGCTGAATGCCTCAACTCTGTGTTTGCCTCTAAATCTTGTGTCCCAAACCCATCCCTCTCTGTACCCACCGTACCCAGTCGTACCCAGCTGCTCCTGGACTCTGTGTCCTTTCCTCCTGACAAGGTGGAAAAGTTTCTGTCAACCCTCGACTCTGATTCTGCAACTGGTCCTGACGGCATCAGCCCACGGGTCCTAAAATCATGTGCTTCCGCTCTTTCACTCCCTCTTTCTGTTCTCTTCACCCTCTCTTTTGCTCAAGGTCATCTGCCATCTGCTTGGAAATCAGCCAACATCACCGCTTTGCACAAAAAAGGTGCAAAAACAGATCCCAGCAACTACAGACCAATCAGCCTTCTCCCAATTATCAGCAAAGTCATGGAATCCATCATTGCTTCAGATATGAAATCTTTCCTCTTCTCCAATGGCTTGATCTCTGATCATCAATTTGGTTTCAGACCTGGTCACTCTACTCTGGACATGCTGCTTCTGCTTTCTCAACAATGGATGGAGGTCCTCAACGCCAAACAGGAAATTAGAGCCGTCTCCCTTGACATTTCACGTGCCTTCGATGCAGTCTGGCACCCTGCTCTGCTCACCAAACTCTCCTCCTTTGGTATCCATGGAAATCTCCACGCATGGCTGGCGGACTTCCTCTCTGGTCGTAGTCAACGTGTGGCCCTGAATGGGTTTCTCTCATCTCCTCTACCTGTTCAGGCTGGAGTTCCTTAAGGTAGTGTTCTGGGCCCTGTGCTTTTTCTGGTCTTCATCAATGATCTCTCTGACTCTCTTGAAAATCCTCTCTATCTCTTTGCTGACGACTCTACTCTCTGTCGCTCCATTCCTCATCCCTCAGATCGGCAGTCTGCAGCCTCCTCACTCTCTGCAGACCTGGACAAAATCACAGACTGGGCAAACAAATGGAACATGTCTTTCAATCCTGATAAATCTCACACTCTTACGATGTCTCTCCGAAAAGACCGACTGGAAAACCCTCCCATCCACTTTCTGAATAATCCTCTCCAAGAAGTTCTGTCACTCAAGCTTTTGGGTCTCACTATTTGCCATGATCTTTCCTGGGAAAACCACATTTCAAATCTGGCCTCCAAAGCCAGTCGCTGACTGGCCATCCTCCGTCATGCGAAGTCCTTCCTTGGCACACCTGAGCTCCTCACCACATACAAGGCTTTCATCCGCAGCTCTATGGAATACTGCTCTCCCCTCTGGTCTGGTGCTCCTGCCTCACACCTAGCCCGTCTTCACGCTGTTGAAACCAAAGCGTTCAGAATCATTGGAATCTCCCGCGATGAAGCTAACTCCAAGGGCCTTTCACTCACTCACCGCAGGCAGGTTGGTGGTCTTTCCGTCTTCTACCGACTCCTCTCTGGCCTTGCCCCCCCCAGCCCTCTCTGGGCTCTGTCCCCCAAATATTCCTTCAGGTCGCACAAGATCTGCCTACAACCCTCTTATGGTTAAACTGCCAAAATCAAGACTTTCTGCTCACCTTCACTCCTTCATTCCTCTTTTCTCCTGCCTCTGGAACAAACTCCCTCACTCTCTTCAATCCCACTCCACCCTCCAGGTCTTTAAAACAGCTGTTCACCACCATCTCTTATCCTCCCCCATCCAAAACCTTGATCTTTTCTACCCCCGCTAATTTCGGTCCCCTTGTGTTTTATACTTCTCCCACCCCCCCCCCCCCCTTCCCACGCCTCCTGCCCCCAAGCTTCCCCTTCTCTCCCCATCTTGTCTTCCGCTCCCTCTTTTTGTATATTTTGTTTGTCTGGTTGATTTGTTTGTGAAATAAATGTTAGCTCTTTCACGAGCCTCGATTCAGTATACAAAAAAAAAAAAAAACAAACAAAAAAAAACCTCTATATCTCCAAAACCGCTGAATGGAAAAAAATTTACGATGGCTCATTGTCAAGTACTCACCATGGGGAATAACATATGCTGATGGTGATGTCATCGGTGCCTTAATTATGACGTCATAATTCGACAAGTGCAACGCTTGATCTGATCAGTATGAATAAAAACAAAAATTCCTCTGCAACTGTCAGACCGATGGACACTAAATTTTCAGAATATGTGCGGCTCCTCCCGTAGAATTTTTCAATGATAATTGTCACGTCATATGTCACGTGGTACAGACGCCATCTTGGAAAAAATCGAAAAAAGTTGCACTTCTATATCACCAAAACCGCTCCATGGAAAAAATTGAAACATGGCTCATTGTCAAGTACTCCCCTGGGGGAATAAGATATGTTAATGATGATGTCATTGGTGTCTTCATTATGACGTCATAATTTTACAAGTACAACACGTATCTGATCGTAGTGAATTTTTTTTCTCAGCAACTGTTGGTCTGATAGGCACTACATTTTCACCATAGGAGCCCCTCCTCATGTAGAATATTTTAATGATAATCATGACGTCATAGGTCATGTGGTACAGGCGCCATCTTGAAAAAAAGAAAAATGTTGCACCTCTCTATCTCCAAAACAGCTGCATGGAAAAAAATTAAACATGGCTCATTGTAAACAACTCTATATGGGGAATAGGTGTTGTTAACGATGACGTCATTGGTGCCATAATTATGACGTCATAATTTGACAGGGCAACACTTAGTCTGATCAATTTGAAATGTATTGGGCGTGATCTATGCAACAATTATATGAGAGAATATAAATTTATGATGTCATCGTTCACGTGGTCTGGCAGCCATATTGGATCAAACAAAAAAAATGTTCAAAAACAGAAGAGTTGGCTCGCAACAAGTTGACTGCGCAGGGTAAGTATTCTATGAATACCATCTAGTTATATAATGTAATAAGTAGCTTTTCTGTTGATTTACCTTTTGTATTAAATGATTGTTGATAATTACTTAATCATTCTTTTATTGTTCTTTCTTTATCAGGAGCATAAGGCAGATCTTTATGTTTATTATGAAGTTCTTCAGGATATTTCAAATCAACCTCAAAATAATATCTAATTTTAGCTTCATCCAATTCTTGTTGAGAAGAGATAACAATATCCTGTAAAACTTTTTCATAATCTTTCTCTTTAACCCATTTGAGTTCTCCATAAGGTAGGGATTGATACATTGCCCATCCATACAAATGATTAGCATCGTAATACATCAAGTAAGAACTATCTTTTGTAGTATCATAATTAGGTTTGTTGTTAGCTTTAGCATATCTCTTTGAACATACTTGAGATATTCCACCTCTTTTAGCCTTTTCTATCATCAAGAGCATTTTAATATAAAGTAAATTTAATTTGGTATAAAAAAGTTTAATACAAATAACCTTGGAGAGTATCACGATT
The DNA here is from genome assembly GCF_964187855.1 of Myxine glutinosa. Classification (NCBI taxonomy): domain Eukaryota; kingdom Metazoa; phylum Chordata; class Myxini; order Myxiniformes; family Myxinidae; genus Myxine; species Myxine glutinosa. Next base: position 205,396,846 of record NC_136262.1, on the reverse strand, counting down.
TGTATCTTAAAACTGATGTATTACTATTGGCTGATGTATTTGAGGCCTTTAAAACCGTCTGCCATAATAAAAATTCCTATGTATTAGGCCCCGCTCACTATTACACTGCTCCTGGATTGACTTGGAGTGCTATGTTAAAAATGACAAAACAGGCTTTGGATTTAATCAGTGATGTAGATATGCTCTTGATGATTAAAATAAAAAATAATTTTTTTGGGTTTAATCCCAAAGTTATTTTAATCATCTTTGTTCAATTTTACATCAGTGCAATATATTTCAGTATCCTATTTAAATGAGGAGATTGATTGAAATGTCTTTTGTGTTTTGAAACATTGTATTTATTAGGCAAAAAAAGTGATTATCAAGAAATCAATGGGAAAATAATTTCCTATAATCTCAAAATGATAATTTGGTTTGGGAGGGGGTCAGATAAGATTAGTAAGAGAAGTTTATCATTTCATATTGGCTCAACAGCGATACCTAAACCAAGAGTTAAATTATAATAAAATATTTATCAATATTTTAGATGGTCATTCTGCTTTTAAGAAAATTAAGCTAATACATAAAAATGAAACACAAGTATTCGTTGGGTCTCTGTATGAGTATAATGAAAAAGGGGGGAGGGAGGAAAGGGGGTGCAATTTTTGGTGAGCTAGTCAATAAGTTTCCTGAATTTTCCCCATTGACTTCAATGTCAAATTTTATGTGTCCTAGAACCCCCATTCTCCTTATACTCACAGCGAACTTATCAGCAATTAACAATACCAGTTTTAACCACTATTATAAAGCTTGCTGACCAAGGGTAAACCTTTTTTTGTTTTTGTTTTCATGATCAGCACCCCATTAATAATTATCTTCAAAAGGGGTGTTTAAATTAACCAAACACCCAGTTTTCATTAATGCACTCCCTTGGAGTTCCCTTCATATGCATGCAAAGTTTTGGACCTCTAGGTTTCAAGGTTTTGGAGTAATGGATGAGACACACACACACACACTGACCCACATAATATGTAATCACCCACACGCCCCACCTGCGGTGCGAAGGTCAGACCTGACACCAGAGACCGGGGCAAACATGAAACATGGGAAACAGTATCAATGACCCAGACAACCGAACCAGAAGCAAACCGTCCTCCAATCCCACTCTCTTTGTTAAATATATCCCAAACCTCATAATCAATAATTGGTCCCCCTCTCAATCACCCCAACCCCTCCCACCCCACAGCCCAATCATAATGCGTAGCTGTTCCCATTGGACGTAATATGTACAGCTGTTTTAATCACAGCTGCACGTTCCATGTTGTTTGTCACCTCTGAAGACGGAAGATAGTGTTCTTCTGAAACGTCGGGATTTTTAAAAAGTTTTTTTTTTAGAAATTTTAGAATTTAGAATTTTTAGAAAGAAAGAAAAATAATTAAAAAAAATTATTTATTTTTCATACAATATATACATATATATATATATATATATGTATATATATGTATATATATATATTGTTAACCGTAACCCATTCATTCAATCATTCATTCATCATTCATTCATTCATTCATTCTACCTTTATATGTCATTTATATAAATATATAAATATATTATATGAATATAAATGGGATATGAATATATGCTTGTGTGTTTATGTATGTATATCTCTATATTTGTATATGCACATGCCCGCTAACGGAAGTGACCGTGACGCAAACGGTCACTTCCGTCGAACTTGGGGCTGGTGAGTGAACTTTGGCGTGGCTCTTCCTTCTGTATGCAATTTTTTACTCACATCACACATCACCATACACACTTGACTGATATACATGCCTGCTGTTTTTGTAGACTCAGAAGAAGACCTTTGTTGGTCGAAAGCTTGTCGACAATTAAAGATCGACGTCCTGAAGCTACGTCCGCGTCTTATTTAATCTAACGATTATATATTCAATACAAATGAGACGCCCTGCTCGTACTTTGGAGTTTCTACTATTTCTTACAGTTATATATATATATATATATATATATACAGTGAAACCTTGACTTACGAGTTTAATTCGTTCTGTGACCGAGCTCGTAACTCAATTTGCTCGTTTCTCAAATTAAATTTCCCCATTAAAATGCATTGAAATGCTATTAGTCCGTTCCAGCCCGCCAAAAACCACACCAATTTTTTAAAAAATATACAGTATATATATAAATATCTCGCGCTTTATATTTCACCTGTATGCAGCATACAAGTTGGCAGGATGGCCTGGACTGGAGGTACGCACACTTGACTCTAAACTGTCCAGCCTGGGTTTGAATCCCGACCCAGCTATAACCTGTCATGGGTGTTTCACAGGCAGGGTGATTCATCCATGTGTGTACCGCTAAACTGGGCACCCCGTTTGCGTCCCATTAGTTGTTGGATGTTAAGGATCTCACCGTGTTTTCCACAAAGAGAAGGCGAGCTATCGCCGGCAGTCTGAACAAGTTGTGGCCTGGCATGCTCTTCTCCTCTGCCGTTATATACGTCCTCCTCGGCATCTTTTTCCAGAAGAGCCCTGTCTCGTCACAGTTGAAGATTTGCTGGGGGATGTATCGTTCGGCTTCTATCAGTTCGGCAAAAGTTAAAATAAAATCTTCAGCTGCCTTCACATCCGCCTCACCAAGTCGACAACACGCACACCTCGCTCATGTTTTTCGACGATTGCGTGTTTTATATCCAAGCACATCATCCTCTTCTTCTTCTCAGTACTGCCCTTGGCACTCAATTTCTTAGGACCCATGGTTAAAACTAAGAAATTTTCCAAAATAACCAAAATGCGAAAACAAAGCAGCAGTGATATACGGCAGAAATGCTTGCACGGCAAGATAACCACGTGACCGGAACCCACCTGGTGGCGGGTGGCGTAAGCTCCAAAATAACCAACATGCGAAAACAAAGCAGCAGCGATATACGGCAGAAATGCTTGCACGGCAAGATAACCACGTGACCGGAACCCACCTGGTGGCGGGTGGCGTCAGCTCCAAAATAACCAAAATGCGAAAACAAAACAGCAGCGATATACGGCAGAGATGCTTGCACGGCAAGATAACCACGTGACCGGAACCCACCTGGTGGCGGGTGGCGTAAGCTCGTAACTCAGATCTCGGCTCGCATCTCAAAGCAATAAACCGCCCGAGCGACGGCTCGTATCTCGGAAAACTCGTAAGTTGGTGCACTCGTAAGTCAAGGTTTCACTGTATATATATAATATATATATATATATATATATATATATATATATATAATATATATATATATATATATATATATATATATATTGTTACGGACCCTGACGTCGGCCCTGAAGCTGCACCGCGACCTCCGGAAAGGCCGGTGAGCAGCTTCGTTCGCGGCCGCGGATAAGATGGTAATTTGCCGAGCGGATGGCAGCCGCGGCCCGAACCGTTAACAAAGACTAACCCGATTCTGAACGTTGGCCGAATCGCGCCACGTACACTCAATATTGAAACCACTAAAGCGACCGAACGAGAATGAAGAAGTACGGAGGAATAACAGGATTTATTAATTATTTACACAATCCAAAGCAAAAAGAGCAGTCAAGGTTATATACAGGGAAATGGAAGGAGCAGGAGACACAGTGAAATCATTAGCTTACCTATACAAGCTTAATTAATAAACCCCAGGACAACGTGGAAGACGGACGAACATTCACACTTACACGGGGAAATGCAGGCAGGAACGAATGGTTTGGAGATGGATGGCTTTGAGAGGCAAGGAAGGTTCAGCGGGGCCTGGGCACGGTCGGGCCAGAAGGCACCGCCATCAAGAAGCCGAGCCGCGGTCGTGCGAACTCCCACGGTCCCAAACTGCGCGGGCGAAGTTCCTTTCTCCGCCTGCTGCGTCGCGCACTCCTTGCGTTGCCTCGGTCCGTTTTTCCTGCAGCGCGGCACGTATCACGGCGGCTTGGTCACACCTGCTCATCTCCAGCGCATCTCTTGGACTCCGAACTCATCTCCAGCGCATCTCTCGGACTCAGAACTCATCTCCAGCACATCTCTGGTCTGTGGGCGTCTCCCGCGGTTTATATAAGCCCCACCCTTGAACCTTTGCAAACCTCCCCCAAGCGTTCTCTCTCCGCCCTCTCAAGCCAAACCCCTCGTTCTGGGTTGGATGAGCGGGGCCGACTCACTCCTCCCCTCTATGACGAGGTGGAGACCCGCCTTTCTTCTTCGTGGTTACCTCGTGCGTAATGGAGTCAAATGCAGCAAAGTGGACGGGAGATGAAAATGCAGCAGCAAAGTGACTAAAGGAGTCAATTGCAGCAAACCTGGCAAACCTGGCAAACCTGGCACTTGGAAGATGCCATGGGGCGTCGGAGGGACCTACTCTTATTTAATTCGGTGCAATGAAGAGTCAAACTATTGGGAAACACCTTAAACTACATAGAATAAGGGACTAACTATTTAAAAGGATATATGGTGCCCTGTGTGTAGGTTTATGGAATTAACTAAGAGGACGAGCTTCGACCTTTCTTTACATTACGGAGGGTGACAGTTACACACAACAAAACCATAATTCTCACATTCTTTACACTTTCTCAAATTCGTTACAATATTGTTGCAGAACCCAACGTCGGCCTCGGATCCCTTCTCGAGGGGGGATTAGTCCCCTCGTTTGTGACTGACCGACGTGGTCCCTGGAGCTGCACCGCGACCTCCGGAAAGGCCGGTGCACAGCCCCGTTCGCGACCGCGGATAAGATGGTAATTTGCCGAGCGGATGGCAGCCGCGGCAAGAACTGTTAACAATGACTAGACCCGATTCTCAAACGTTGGCCAAATCGTGCCACATGTATTCAATGGGGAAAAGACAAAGGCGACGGATGTGAAGAAGAAGAAGACAAAAAGGGTTTGAAATACGACTATAATTTATTACTACTATTTACAACCAAAAGAAACCAAGGAGGAGGAAGGATAATAAAATAAAGACAGAAGGAATCAAGGAGACACAGTGCAATTTAGCTTACCTATAAACAGTCTTACTTAACCCAGGACAGAACAAACAAAGACAGACTCACACGAATGGGGAATGAAAGCAGGAACGATTGGCTGGAAGGAGAGGATGGTCCAGGTGGTCCACAGAGCTGGAAGGATGCGGGTCCTGTTCGTGTAAACGGCAAGGCTCGAGGTGAGCGGCCGCCGACCCTCCTCAATCTGGTTCGCACGGCGGCGTTGCTTCGTAGCAGCGGGTCAAAGCTCAACTCATCTGCAGTGGACTCAGCTGCGGTGGACTCAGCTGCGGTGGACTCAACTGTGGTGGACTCAACTGTGGTGGACTCAACTGTGGTGGACTCAGCTGCGGTGGACTCAACTGCGGTGGACTCAACTGTGGTGGACTCCTCACTCATCTGCTTAAGCAGTCCCTCCCAACCCCCTTTTATGAGGCGCGTGGCGATCAAGCCGCCGGCCTTTTGGAAACGCCCATCGGGTCGCTCTCCGCAGTGCAGATTGGTGGGCACGGGCTCTCTGGCTCCACCCTTGATGACGATGGGCGGGCACGCCCCTCTTCCCCGAGCTGACCACGCCGTAATGGCGGCAAATGCAGTTGGCAATAAATGCAGTTGGCAATAGAGGCTTTGGGAATGGGAATGAAAGGGGATCTATCTATTTGAATTCGGTGCAATGGAGTATTAATTAATGGAAGACAAAGCCTTAACCTAATACACAGAATAAGGAAATAACTACCAACAAGCAGGAAATCTATGATTGGCTAACGCGATTGTATATGACCTAACGCGATTGTATATGACCTAACTAAGGGACGCCCTTTGACCTTTATACACAACAACTGGAAGAAGGAGGGTGATATTTTTTACAACAATAAAAAACACAATTCTCATTTCCACAACAATATATATATATATATCTATATATATGTATATATATATATATATATATTAGGGTGGTCCTCAAATGTAAACATTAACTTTTCTAAAGTGCTTTTCCAATTTTTTTATTACACCTGTAGAGAGAACAAATTGGGTAAAATTTCATTTCATTTTGAAAACTTTTACCACTGTCACATGGCCCCTGCTAATCTGCTAATCAGCACTATACAGAAATTATTTCGGTTTGTTTCAGTTATGATGGCGAGTGCAAGTACTTCAAGAAGAGCAACCAGAAAAAAGAACCATGTGTGGCTGATAGGCTGCCATATTGAAAAACTACCAGAAACTCGGCTCCCATCTTGGCAAGAGATTCTGCAGCGATACTTTAAGCTACATCATGCTGAGAAATTGGACATAAGCAGTGCCACAACAACTGTTGTTCGTGAGACATTATGCATCTGGGAGAAAGCACGGATCCCCACTGCAGATGAGCAGAATATCATTGCAAAACTAGAGAGAAAAGTAGAACAATACAGATCCATCCTGAAAGGAAAGAGCCGGCGATCTGTCCCTCAGATAAAGAAAGAAGAGCAGTTTCAAACCGGTCTACGTGACTTATTTGACATTGCTCATGTTGATGTCCTTGATCTGATCAAAATACCAGAGGACCGTGAATTCCTTAAGGCACAACGGGAGCCAGGTCGACGGGGCTTTATGGTTGGTGTTGACAAGGTGCTAGCAGGAAAAGAGGAGCGGACACATCAACGCGACAAGGTGTTGACTGAAAGAGAGCAGCATGAAAAAGAGAAGCAAGCAGCCTGAGAGGAGACTCTTGAGCTAGCATCATCAACAGACAGCAGTGCTGAAGCCAGTGATCATGACGACTCTGCTGTTCTATCTGCTTCAAAGAGGCAGAGCCGAAAGCATGCAAGTAGCATTGTTACACCGGACCTAACAGCAGCTCTCAACCGCACCAAGGTTAGCGATCGATCAGCTGTTCACATCTTGTCAGCAGCAGCCTCTGCTCTGGGACACGACCCTTCAGAGTTGGCCATCAACCGCACATCGATCAGGAAATCCAGGCGGATCCAACGGAAGACAATTGCAGGTGACATCCAGGCATACTATGCTCCAAACACAAGTCTGGTGGTTCATTGGGATGGCAAGCTCCTTCCAGACGATGGGACTAAAAAAGTTGATCGCCTTCCTGTCATTGTCAGTGACCCACAAGGAACTGGAAAGCTTCTGGGTGTGCCAAAGCTGCCAGCAGGAACTGGACTAGCAACAGCTGCTGCTGTTATGCAATGCCTCGAAGAATGGCATTTGCAAGACATGGTGGCAGGTATGAGCTTTGACACGACAGCCAGCAACACTGGTTCAGCACTTGGTGCATGCACTATTTTGCAGCAAAAGCTTGGACGACCACTATTACATTTTGCATGCCGGCATCACATTCTGGAACTAGTGGTAGAGGCAGCAATGGCAGCATTCAAACCATTTCTTGGTCCATCAAAAGGACCTGAGATAGCCGTCTTCAAGCGTTTCCAGTCAAACTGGAATTCCATTGACCAAAGCAAGTTTAAGCCAATGATGCCTGATGACCTGGACTCTGTAGTTTCAGGTGTATTTTTAAGTTGCAAAGAAGATGTCGTTTCATTCTGCATCCAGAAACTGGAATCGGGCCAACTACGAGATGACTACCGTGAACTTCTTGAGTTGACTATTATTCTGTTTGGTGAGCATCCTCCGAGAGGATTCAGGTTCATGCAGCCAGGAGCCATGCATCGGGCAAGATGGATGGCCCGTGTGATTTATGGAATCAAGATCTACTTGTTCCGTGATAAGTTTCGACTGACCCCAAAGGAACTCACTGGCATAAAGCGTTTTACAGCATTTGTTGGAGCAGTGTATACCAAAGCCTGGTTCAGCGCTCCATCTGCCATTGGTGCTCCCGCTGGAGACCTAGCTCTCTTAAAAGCACTCATTTTCTATCCTGATTCAGTGATTGCCGAAGCCACCAGCAAAAAGCTTTCAAATCACTTGTGGTACCTCAGCGAAGAACTGGCAGGGCTTGCTCTGTTTGATGATAGTGTTGAGCTTGATGTCAAGCGAATGATAGTAGCTGCTCTTAAAGAAGAATGCCAAGAGAATCCTCAACCACGGGTACATGTGGATCTTACAGCAAAAGAAGCCATCGCTGCCAAGACTGTTGCATATTTTGTTACTTCTGCCTCACTGCGAATTTTTACTGCATTCAAAGTCAATACTGACTTCCTAGAAAAGGACCCTGGTGAGTGGGCCGATGACCCATCATTTCAGTCATCACAGCAAGTCTTGCGCGGTATTGCCACTGTCAACGACTTTGCTTAACGTAGTGTAGCATTAATACAGGACTACAATCAAGTCTTGACAAAGGATGAACAGCAGCGCCAGTACCTGTTGCAAGTTGTTGAGTGGCATCGCCATCAGTTCCCCGACGCAAAGAAGATAAGGAGGAAATAATTTACCACAGAACTTATTAATAAGGAATCAATGGTCTGGAGGACTCTTACTCGGTGTGTTTATGATGATTGTCATACATTCTTACTGATTTGGGATTACATCTGAGTGTTAGTTTATTAAAAACAATTTTGTGTGTCGATACTGAAACATTGTAATTTTCAACCCATGTGTGACAGTCGTAAATAAAGTCGTATAGAAACCATCTTTGGCACATTTCATTTTTTCACAATAAGGAACACTTTTAGCAACAAGCACCTGAAAAAAATCCAATTTTATTTTTTGGTGTACATTTGAGTTATACATATATATATATATATATATATATATATATATATATAATATATATATATATATATATATATATATATATATAATATATATATATATATATATATATATATATATATATATATATATATATATATATATATATATATATATTGTTGCGGATCTCAAAACGTCGGCCTTCCCCTTACCAAGGGGGGATTAATTCCCCTTGTCTGTTATCCAGCCGACGCGATCCGGGGCGATGACGTTCCTTCCGGACAACGTTAGGTAGGGTCGTAAGCCGAATTCTTATTACCTAATTACGAACACCGGCCATGAAGCAAGGAAATAACCCTGCCCAAACCACGGTTTTAGTGGACACGCCGAGCGATAGCGAGTCGCGATTCGTGCCGTTAACAGGTACTAAACCCGATTTGAGCGGTTGTGATCGTGCCATGCTTACCCAATTGAGAAATCACTAAAACGGTCGAATTAAGAGGAAACAGAAATAACAAGGAATTTATTACACTTTGTACAATGAAGAGGAGAAGCAATGTACAGTGAAGAAGAAGAAGCAGATACATAGGGCAGCCTTATACGGTCTTAACTTATCCCTGGACACGGGCCCGTTCGCACTCAGTCAGACTCACACTGGGTTGGTAGATGGTCAGGCGATGGTCCAAAGGATCGCGTCCACAGCTCACTCTGGTCCTCGATTCGTACCACGAAGAAGATGGTAGACGGCAGGCAAGCTCTCCGCGTGTCGTTGGCGCGGATCGGACAATTATATGGGGGGGGGGATCGTTAGGCTGGGCTAGCGGTTACTTCGCGGCTCACGGCCGCGTACATAATATAAATACCGGCGCTTTTCATGCGCTCCCCGCAAGCCCACAGCCCAATCCTCGACGAGTCCTGGCAATCAATCAGGATAACAGCGCCTCTGTCATGCGCCAATCGTGCGAGTCCTCCTCGCAACGCAATGCGCTCACAATAAGTCCTTGTACAATTCGTAACGCCAGCCAGTCCTTACAGCAAAAGCGCCTCTCCCAATAGTCCTTCACAGTCCTTATCACGCGAGTCCTTCAGAGGGCTTTGCGCGCGCGTTTATATAGCGCCACCCAGCGAACCCTCTCGAATCTGCCCGACTCGCTCTCACCACGCCCCTTAGGCCATGCCCACAGATTTTGGTTGGTTGTTGGGGTCTTACCGGCTCCGCCCTTGATGTCTGCTTGACGTGGCCACACCCCCGACCTCACGCTCCGCCCCTTTTCCAGGCCTTACCTCATGGCATTTGGGCTGGTTTGAGCATCCTAATGCGAGGGGCAATGGGGCGCAGACTGGATGGTGCGCAATGGGGAATGGGGTGCAGACTGGATGGTGCCCAACGAGGTCGATTGGAGGGTGGGTTGCCAAATGAATGGGACCTACTCTTATTTCTTCCTTTACACAACGCAGGTATCACTATTGGAAATGGCCTTATCTCACATATACTATGAAATAACTAATGTTCTAAGGTGACCTACGTGTTACATGTGGACTAACTATGGGGGCAAAACCTTTAACCTTTATTAATCAAATATGTACACTTCTCAGAACCGCAATATATATATATATATATATATATATATATATATATATATATATATATATATATATATATATATACTGTATATATAATGTATATATACTGTATATATAATGTATATATACTGTATATATATATATATATATATATATATATATATATATATATATATCTACTACATAAGAGAGCTATTGGTCTGTCTGTCTGTGTGCGGGTGTCACCATATTTCTCAGAGATGGCTGAATGGATCTTCGTCAAACTTTCAGAGGTTCATCAGTGAGTGCCTGGGAGTGTTTTAGGCAAAAAAAAAATTTGAAAAAAAAAGTTCGTTCTTTTGGATTAAAATAAAATTTAAAAAAATTGCTCGATAGTGCCTAAGCCATTTTTAATTAATGATAGTTATATACAAGCACACATTCACATAAATAAATACAAAACAATCACCAGACATTTGAACACAAATAAATCAAACTATTCCGGAAGTGTACGAAGTTGGAGTAAGGATTCTTCTTCTTCCTGATCGGCAACACACTTAACTCAGAAACGTGATGAATGGCAGATTCAGCAGCATATATTCAACGAAAAGGTGAAATTATGATTTGACATTTGTGATCGATTCTGATTTGGATGTAATTGCTTTTACATTATATTTTCTCTCATTTCAAATATGTTAATGTTTCTTTTTCTCTTGACCAATGCCGGGTACTCCAGCTATAAACACTCATATACTTTACTCGGCGTACAAATACAAATACAACTTTGTCTAGGGGTAACATAGGCTATGTGGCCGCAGCCTCATGCGGGGGTGTGGGGGACCAGGGGAGAGGCATAAATTCTCTGTGTAAATGTGTACCGTGTAGTGCCACCTGGTGATGTTGGCAGAGGGTATTACAATTTCCTTTTTTACCTGGGCAACACTGAGATTAATGGGTATTACAATTTCCTTTTTTTACCTGGGCAACACTGAGGTTATAGCACTCTTTGCATGGGTAAATTTTTTCTCCTTTTCATCCCCCCTCCACCAAAACGGAGGGGCCTGCGGCTTGATATGGCCTCGAGTAATAAAAGCAACTGCGAGGGACTGCTTACGCAGATGAGTGAGGGAGCACGAAGAGCAAATGAGAGAGAAGAGATTCGGCGGGAACAGATACGAGAGAGCAGATATGGCAGAGCAAAACGAGGACAAAGAGAGGAGTGATCCAGCCGAACCGAGAGAGAGAGAGAGACGTGAGGGGGTGCTCGCATTGCGGCAATAGGCCGAGACCCTCTAGGCCCTATTGCCGGTCGGTGAGACATGAAGCTGTTTGCTGGGTTTCGCCTCGAGCCCGGAGCATGAACCGCGAGCGTGGACCTCAACGCCTGAACCATCTGCCCGGGACCTTCCTCCCAAACCATCTGCCTGGACTCTTCTCCTCCTGCCATCTTTACCATTGCCATTTCTCCCATTCGTGGAAGTGTGTTCGTTCTGTCTGTATTGTCCTGGGGATAAGTTAAGCCTGTGTAGATAAGCTTGCCCTGTGTCCTGCTCCTTCCATTTCTTGTATATTCTCGCCCTTTCATTTCCTCTTGTAGATAGAAATAAACCTGTGTTCTTTCCTTACTTTGGTTTCTTCTTTCTCCTTCGATCGTTTTCGTCCCTTCCTTCATTTGAGTATCTGTGGCGCGATTTTGGCCGAACCGCTTTTAATCGGGTTTAGTCCATTGCTAACGGCTCGGATTCCGGATTGCTAAACCGCTCGGCAAACTCCATCTTGTCCGGGATTCGAGCGGGGCCATCCACCTGCTTTGTGGAGGGATTGGCGGAGGTGTCCGGGAATCCCTTGACCAATCACCTTGGCCAATCCCACCCCACAAAGGAGCGGGATAGTTCCAGGAACGGAGATGGCCAGCTTAACAAGACAAGGGGATTAACCCCCCCTTGCTAAGGGGAGTGCCGTACTCCGGTACCGTAACAATTGCTGCGCCAATTACGCAGATTGCCAATTGTTACGGATTCGGGGGATGGCACTCCCATTAGCAAGGGGGGGTTAATCCCCTTGTCCTGTTAAGCTGGCCGTCCGGCCGGTCCTGGAACTATCTCGCCACTTCCGGTCAGCACTGAATAGGGTAGTAGGCCAATTATTCCTATGACCTAAGTACCAGCGCCTTCCGGTAAGCGAGGAAATGAGCCCCGCCCGAGTCGCGACTGTAATGGACACGCCGAGCGAAGCGAGCCACGACTCAGGACATTAACAAAAGACTAACCCGATTATAAAGCGTTAGGCCAAAATCGCACCACAGGTACTCAATCGAAAGAAGGGACTAAAGCGATCGGATGAGAATGAAACCAAAGAATAAGAAGGAACAGGTATTTATTAAGTATTTACACAAAACCAAAGGAAGAGAAACGAAAGTAATTTACAGAGGAGAAAGCAGATACACAGGGCAAGTCTTAAACAGTCTTAATTATGGAAACCCAGACAACACAAAGGACAGACCACGGACTTACACGACAAAGGGAAATTGCAGGCAGGAATGGCTGGACGAAGGAGAAGGGTCCATGCAGAACAGCAGGGCTGGAAGGTTCGGGCGGGAAAGCACAGCAAAGAGGTCCGCTCCAGGTTCACGCCCCGGGCTCGAGCGAGCAGCCAACGCAGCTCCACGTATTCGGTTTCACACGGCAAGGGCTTTCCGAAAAAGCTCCGCGCAGCTCGTCTCTCGTGCCCTCTCACCGGCCCTCGTACTTGTTCGTCCCACTCACTCAACTCTCTTTGGACCCTCTCACTCCAACTCCCTCACTCAACTCCAACTCTCCAACGACTCTTCACCGACTCTCCTTCTCACCGACTCTCTCTGGGGTCCTGGATTGCCTCTAACTCCTCATTCTCCCCTACCGGCACCCGATCACCTTAATCATCCATGGCGCGACTTTAATTTAGGATATTAATAAAAATTTAGGCCACTCCAAATTTTGACCAAATCTTTTAGATGCTAAAAATTTGGTTCGGGTCCAAATCCCAACTCCTCGACACCAATTGAGATATATATATATATATATATATATATATATATATATAATTTAAGAAACAGGAAGTAAATCCATGCATGGGGCTCGTGTAAAAAAAATTCTGACTCAACCCAGGAATCTCATCACTTACACGGTGACAGCCTACTGAGCTATTGAGTCTCCAGGATATCCTCAGAGATTTCTCACACTAACACTGCAAGCTTTATAATGGCCGATGTCTTACGTGCCTGCTCGGCAGACCCTGGATGTGAGTGTATGTATGTGTATGTAAGTGTGTGAAAGTGCGTTGAAGATGAACTCATGTAACAATTTAAGAAACAGGAAGTAAATTCCTGCATGGGGCTAGTGTGAAAAAATTCTGACTCAACCCAGGAACCTCATCACTTACGCGGTGACAGCCCACTGAGCTATTGAGTCTCCAGGATATCCTCAGAGATTTCTCACACTAACACTGTGAGCTTTATAATGGCCGATGTCTTACATGCCTGCTAGGCAGACCCAGGATGTGAGTGTATGTATGTCTATGTAAGTGTGTGAAAGTGCATTGAACACAAATATATATGTATATATATATATATATATATATATATATATATATATATATATATATATATATATATATATATATATATATATATATATGACACATGTATATACTCGTGTGTATGTTGTATATACAGTCACGTGAAAAAGTAAGTACACCCCATGTGAAGTTTTGACTTTTTCAACATATTTCAACATACAGCTAGTTGATCTTCATTTCAACAATATTGATAGATAAAGGTGATATAATATATCAAATATCATGAAACATTTACATTTTGTAGTCCATTGTATAATTTAAATAAACATAAATGCAAATTTCGCATGTGGAAAAAGTAAGTACACCCCTATATTTATCACTACTTCAAATACCTAAAATTAGAATCAGCTGCACCAGCTCAGGTGCAAATGATTAGAACATCGTTAGAGAGGATCTTGGAGGAACCTGTCTTATTTAAACCTCAGACATTTAGTTTGGTTTGCTCTTTGTTGTTGAAGTGTGCGGCGTCACCATGCCTAGATCAAAAGAGCTCTCTGAGGCCTTCAGAAAGAAGGTTATAGATGCCTACGAGTCTGGGAAGGGATTTTTTTAAATCTCCAAACAATTTGAAATCAATCATTCGACTGTCTGGAAGATCATCTGCAAGTGGAGAAGATTCCAAACAACTACCAACTTGTTCAGGCCAGGCCGCCCCAGCAAGTTCAGCCTGAGAGCAGACCGCAAGATGCTGAAAGAAGTCTCTAAGAACCCCAGAATGTCATCACGGGACCTACAGGTAGCTCTTGCCACTGTTGATGTCAAAGTGCACGAGTCTACCATTAGAAAGAGGCTGCACAAATTTGATCAATGTGGGAGGTGAACCAGGAGGAAACCTTTGCTGTCCAGAAAGAACATCAGGGCAAGACTAAAGTTTGCCAATGACCACCTAGGCAAAGACCAGAACTTCTGGAACAATGTGCTCTGGACAGATGAGTCAAAGGTAGAGCTATTTGGCTACAGTACCAGAAGACATGTTTGGCGAAAACCAAAGACAGCATTTGGACACAAGAACCTGATACCAACTGTAAAGCATGGTTGTAGAAATATTATGGTTTGGGGCAGCTTTGCTGCATCAGGGCCTGGGCAGCTCACCATCATAGAATCCACTATGAATTCTTCACTGTACCAGAGGGTGCTTGAGGATAATGTGAGGCCATCTGTTGGAAAGTTGAAGCTCAACCGAAGGTGGACCTTGCAACATGACAATGGCCCTAAACATACCAGTAAATCCACCAAGGAATGGCTGAAAATAAAGAAATGGAGGGTTCTGGAATGGCCAAGTCAAAGCCCGGATCTAAATCCCATCGAGATGTTGTGGGGGGATTTGAAACGAGCTGTGCATGCAAGAAACCCCTCAAACATCGCACAGCTGAAAGAATTCTGCATGGAGGAGTGGGCATAAATTTCTCCCAGTCAATGTCAGAGACTGGTAGACAGTTACAAGAAATGCCAACTTGAGGTTGTTTCTGCCAAAGGGGGCAATACCACCTATTAGAGCCAAGGGTGTACTTACTTTTTCCACATGCAAAATTTGCATTTATAATAATAATAATAATAATACATTTATTTTATATAGCGATTTTCAAGAAGCCCAAAGACGCTTTGACAGAGTACAAAAAAACAAGTGCAAAAAGACAAAAATCAACAGGTAAATAATCAAAGCAAAAGGAAGGAGAAGGAGAAGAGATAGTCAGGGGTTAAATGCTGTGGGTTAAATGTTGAATGCAGTGTTGAACAGGTGGGTCTTGAGTGATGTTTTGAATGTGGTGAGTGAGGAGGAGTCTCTGATGGTGTGAGGTAGTGAGTTCCAGAAGGTGGGAGCAGCGATGGAGAAGGCCCTGTCCCCCCAGGATCTGAATTTGGTCCGCATGGGGGGGGTCAGGAGGTTGGTACCAGCAGACCGGAGGTTGCGGGTGGGAGTGTGTCTGGAGAGGAGGTCAGTCAGGTAGGATGGGGCCAGGTTATGGAGGGCTTTGTAGGTCAAGAGGAGGATTTTGTACTGGATTCTCTGGGGGATGGGGAGCCAGTGAAGCTTGTAAAGGACGGGGGTGATGTGGTCACGGGTCCGGGAATGGGTGAGTAGACGGGCAGCGGAGTTCTGAATGTATTGGAGTTTATTGGTGATTATTGAGGGTGAACCAAAGAGGAGGCTGTTGCAGTAGTCCAGACGGGAGGTGATGAAGGCGTGGATGAGGGTTTCTGCAGCCGTGGAGGAGAGGGATGGACGGAGACGGGCGATGTTTTTCAGGTGAAAGAAGGCTGTCTTTGTGATCTGTTTAGTGTATTTGTCGAAGGAGAGGGTTTGGTCAAAGATGATGCCAACATTCCGGATGTGAGGGGAGGTGGATACTGGGAAACCGTCGATGTTGAGGGCAAAGTTATGGGTGGATTTGGTGAGCGTTTTTGGGCCAATGATGATTATTTCAGATTTATCATAGTTAAGTTTGAGGAGGGTTGATTTGAAGCCAGGATTTTATTTCAGTGATGCAGTTTGTCAGGATAGAGTGGGTGGCGGTGGAGATGGACTTGGTGGAGATGAAGAGCTGGATGTCATCGGCGAAGCAGTGGAGACCATGACAGCGGATTAAGTGACCAAGGGGGGACAGGTACAGGATGAAGAGGAGGGGGCCAAGAACTGAACCTTGGGGGACACCTTGGGGGAGGGGAGCAGTGGGGGATTTGCATTTATTGATGGAGATGAACTGGCGTCTGTCGGAGAGGTATGATTTGATCCAAGAGAGGGCAGTGCCGGTAATGTTAAAGGTTTGTTTCAAGTCGGGTGAGGAGGATGGTGTGATTGATGGTGTCAAAGGCGGCGCTGAGGTCGAGGAGGATGAGAATGTTGAGGTTGCCAGCGTCAGAGGAGAGGAGAAGGTCATTGGTGATTTTGAGGAGAGCAGTTTCAGTACTGTGGTTGGAGCGGAATCCGGATTGGAATGTTTCATGCAGGTTATTGGCAGAGAGGTGATGTTTAAGTTGAGTGGCTACAGCGCGTTCCAAAACTTTTGACCGAAAGGGTAGGTTGGAGATGGGTCTGAAGTTGTTTAGGGTGTCAGGGTTGAGTCCAGGTTTTTTCAGAATGGGGGTAACAGCAGCAATTTTGAGGGATTTTGGGACGATGCCTGTAGACAGGGAGGAGTTTATTGTTGCAGTGATAAGTGGAGGGAGAGCAGGAAGGGAGGCCTTGACAAAGCTGGAGGGGATGGGGTCAAGAGTGCAGGTGGCAGTTTTCATTCCTATGAGGAGTTCAGAGAGGTCAGTAGGGGAGACTGGGGAGAACTGAGACAGGGGTTGGCAGGATAAGGGGGGGGGGGGCAGGTGGTTTGAGGGGGAGCAGGTGCGGTGGTGGTTAAGCTGCTGTAGATGTTGTCAATTTTGCTTTGGAAGAATGAAAGGAAGGAGATGCAGTTGTCTACTGTGAATGACTGGGTGGTGGTGTCCAGGGGGCTGAGGAGTTTGTTTATTGTAGAGAAGAGTGCTTTTGGGTTTCCAGAGCCAGAGTGGATAATTTGAGAGTAGACGGCGGAGTGGGCACGGGAGAGGGCATCTTTGTAGTGTTGTAGGTGGTCCTTGTAGGCTTGGGAGTGAATTGTGAGACCTGTTTTATTGCGGAGTCTTTCAAGTTGGCGAGCACGGGTTTTCATCAGGTGGAGTCAGGGGTAAACCAGGGAGCAGAATGGGTGAAAGAAACTGTTTTGGTTTTTATAGGCAATCATTTATGTTTATTTAAATTATACAATGGACTACAAAATGTAAATGTTTCATGATATTTGTTATATTATATCACCTTTATCTATCAGTATTGTTGAAACTAGGGCATGCCCGTACTATATATATATCTAAAATTATATCCCCCCCCTCTATTTACATGAAATGGTTTGGTCCAAAGCGAACGGCTTGCGAGTACGGTGACAATCCCCCCCCTCTATTTACATGAAATGGTTTGGTCCAAAGCGAACGGCTTGCGGAGTTTGGTAAAGAAATCGCCATAGCGTGCACAAACGCGCAGGAAAGCGAAAGAATCGCAAATTAGTTTTAATTAGTTTTAAAACATAGTTTAACGCCAACATAGTTTGCCAACGTGAAATAAATGAATACGCTCTCAAATGTGCCGTCCGAGGCAGAGTCTGTTCGCCACGTTCGGCACACGTGATAATTCGCTGCTCTCTGATTGGTTGAATCGTTTTTTGGACATAGCTCGGTAACTACTTGTCCGATTAATATGAAACCTTGAAAAGGCACATCCTCGGGTCCCCAGCAATATACCTGGCAAGTTTAAAGTATATCGGACCCGTGGTTGTCGAGAAACAGCGGTCACAGACAAACAAACAAACACACACACAGACACACACACACACACACAGAGATTACTGGAATTATAGATAGATGAAGATCAAATAGCTGTATGTTGAAATATGTTGAAAAAGTCAAAACTTTACATGGGGTGTACTTACTTTTTCACGTGACTGTATATATATTGGGGGGGGAGGGGTAGGCAACGATTAACTTAGAGCCAGGTAGAATTGTGTATATTACCATGCTCCGTATGTCACAATGAAGAAGAAGAACCCCCATGGTCATAAGTATGTATCCGGTAGACTGTATGTCGTGTAAGTGTATAAGTGTCCCCATGAGAGGGATGGGGTTATGTTAATCAGTTAAGGATTATGGGTAATGAATCCCCTGTATGTAATTGCCTCTGTTATTTCTCCTCTGTTCCTTATGACAATGCAGCACACACACAAAGTCAGGCAATAGCGCATTGAAAGACACTAAATAAAAGCTAACCGGAACTGGACATTGAGCACCACCAATGATGCTGCCGACCTGGTGATCACAAGGGCACAGGTGGTCCATGAGGCCACACCCTGAAGAGCAGTGATTGGTTAGGACTGTCACACAACGAAGAGAGGGACTGGGTGATAGGAGCAGGCACGGGCGGCGTCGGATGACGTCAGAGCCTTGAGTACAAAGGAGTTGGAGGGCTGACATTTTCTCTCTCGGCTTCTGGATCTGAAAGTGAATGGGCGCCAATAAGCTCTCTTGCGGAGGGACAGTCTCAACGAACGGTCAAAGTTTACGAGCTCTTGGCTGTGGGGTTTGGTGGTGAATGGTCGTGTTCCGACATCGTCATCATGATCGTGAGGCGGAGCGAACTGCGGACCGAGGCCTCCGGTTTCCTACGCACGGACTGCGGACCGAGGCCTGCATTTCCCACGATCAAATTGTGCATGGAGGCCTGTGCTGTTCCCGCCAAGGACTCAGGGGTTTTGACGATTCCCGAGGGGGTTCAGGAGATGCTCAGAGCTAAGTACCTAAAAACAAACACACATTTATTTTCACCTTTCTTTTTCCCTTTGTGTGTGTACGGGTCCGTGTGGGAGCGCTCCAATTTATTAACCTTATTTTATCGTGCATTCGTGCATTATCACATATCATATCATATCATATCATCATGCATTATCACAGGTTCGAAGACGTCCGGTGGGACCCGTGAAGGTAAGCTCTTCGCCCTCCCCCATGCGCGTATTCTCCGATATATTTTGACTGAACGCCTTGGAGTGTTTTGCTCGATCGGCTAATCCGTCCGAGGCTGGTCTTTATCGGCTACGGACGCGAAATAATATATATACAGTGGAACCTTGACTTACGAGTTTAATTCGTTCTGTGACCGAGCTCGTAACTCAAATTGCTCATTTCTCAAATCAAATTTCCCCATTAAAATGCATTGAAATGCTATTAATCCGTTCCAGCCCGCCAAAAACCACACCAATTTTTTTTTAAATATACAGTATATATAAAAATATCTCGCGCTTTATATTTCACCTGTATGCAGCATACAAGTTGGCAGGATGGCCTGGACTGGAGGTACGCACACTTGACTCTAAAGTCTAAACTGGCCAGCCTGGGTTTGAATCCCGACCCAGCTATAACCTGTCATGGGTGAATCACAGGCAGGGTGATTCATCAATGTGTGTACCGCTAAACTGGGCGCCCCGTTTGCGTCCCATTAGTTGTTGGATGTTAAGGATCTCACCGTGTTTTCCACGAAGAGAAGGCGAGCTATCGCCGGCACTCTGAACAAGTTGTGGCCTGGCATGCTCTTCTCCTCTGCCGTTATATACGTCCTCCTCGGCATCTTTTTCCAGAAGAGCCCTGTCTCGTCACAGTTGAAGATTTGCTGGGGGATGTATCGTTCGGCTTCTATCAGTTCGGCAAAAGTTATAATAAAATCTTCAGCTGCCTTCACATCCGCCTCACCAAGTCGACAACACGCACACCTCGCTCATGTTTTTCGACGATTGCGTGTTTTATATCCAAGCACATCATCCTCTTCTTCTTCTCAGTTATAATAAAATCTTCAGCTGCCTTCACATCCGCCTCACCAAGTCGACAACACGCACACCTCGCTCATGTTTTTCGATGATTGCGTGTTTTATATCCAAGCACATCATCCTCTTCTTCTTCTCAGTACCGTGTTTTCCACAAAGAGAAGGCGAGCTATCGCCGGCACTCTGAACAAGTTGACGGCAGAGATACTGTACTTGCACGGCAAGATAACCACATGACCAGAACCCACCTGGTGGCGTAAACTCAAAATAACCAACATGCGAAAACAAAAATGCAGCGCTATACGACAGAGATACTGTACTTGCACGGCAAGATAACCACGTGACCAGAACCCACCTGGTGGCGTAAACTCAAAATAACCAACATGCGAAAACAAAAATGCAGCGCTATACGACAGAGATACTGTACTTGCACGGCAAGATAACCACGTGACCAGAACCCACCTGGTGGCGTAAACTCAAAATAACCAACATGCGAAAACAAAAATGCAGCGCTATACGACAGAGATACTGTACTTGCACGGCAAGATAACCACGTGACCAGAACCCACCTGGTGGCGTAAACTCAAAATAACCAACATGCGAAAACAAAAATGCAGCGCTATACGACAGAGATACTGTACTTGCACGGCAAGATAACCACGTGACCGGGTGGCGAAAGCTCGTAACTCAGATCTCGGCTCGCATCTCAAAGCAATAAACCGCCCGAGCGACGGCTCGTATCTCGAAAAATTCGTAAGTTGGGGCACTCGTAAGTTAAGGTTCCACTGTATATATATATATTAGGGTGGTCCACAGATATATGTAATATTTAATACTATTAAAAATCCATGCTCCACAAGGCTGCCCTTGTTCCTATGTTTATAATGATCAAATGTACCAAACATGAGGTCAATTGGAACTTATTTCGAGGTTGCTCAAAAAATAACATTTTAAATTTATCCTGTTTTTTTTCAGATGGCAGAAACTCGCAGCTCTTCCACAGTTTGGTTGCTGGGCAAGTCTGAAAAGGAAATAATATGTGGGTGACTACCAACCAAAGGACACACATTGCAGAAAATGGTGTGCCATCACATACAAGAACACCATACAGTTCGTGAAAGTGCCAAACTTGGTGAACAAGCTGTGTGTGCATACTGAGAGAAAGCACGAATTCCAGTGCAGAGAGTAGATTCCTGTGAGCGCCAACTTTTGAAGTTGTATGATGCCTACAAACTGGTAAAGAAAAATAGAACCAAGACATTCGAAAACTATAGAGTGAAGGTGCAGATGTTCAAAGATGATCTTCAATCCCTCTTCGATATCTCACCAAATGATGCGCTTGAGAAAATGACGAATAAAGAAGACAAAGCATTCCTTATCATGCAGCGTGAGGATCCCTCAAGTTCACCTATTGGATCTGTGGACAACACTCTGGCAGTGAAGGAGAAGAGAAAGCATATCAGGCTTGAGAATGAAGATAAAAGAAAGAAGAAACATGCTGCTGAGACTCGAACAGCAATGCAATCTGTTCCATCAACATCGGCTGTTGTTGATGATGATGAGTCTAAGATTGAAAGCTCCGATTCAGGGGACATTGAATTCAAACTCCAAAGTCCATCTTCTGCCAAACAGGCGAAAAAGGCTCCCATCAAGGTGATCACTCCAGCAATAGTGGCAACTCTGGACAGAGTAAATCTCTCAGATTGGCATGCTATGTTTGTGGCCAGTTCTTTTGCACAATCTCTTGGTCATACCATTGAAGATAAGTGCAAGCCAACAATAATAAATAATTTGAGTAATTGAAAATAGATAATTATCTATAAATTGATGTATGATGCTAAAAATTCTGCATCTTATTATTCATTAAAATTTGTCAACATTTTGAGCAACCTCTAAATATAGTCCAATCAAGCTCAACTTTTCACCATAAACTACATTCTTCAATAGGAATAGGGGCAGGCTTGTGGAGAAATGAAAATCCAATCTTCAAATTTTTTGGACCACCCTAATATATATTACCTGTGGTGAAATACCTGCCTGTGGTGAAATATAAACCTATATATATATATATATATCTGTGCATCGTCTGTCCTGTCCTGTGTTGTCCTGTGTTGTGTTGTCACTGAACTACTTTCTCAAACTTTTGTGAAATCGTACCAAACTTCTGGAATGCACATATCTCTCTCGTCGGTATGTCCTAAGGGTATTTATTTTGAAAAATTTTCCAATTTTTTTATTTATTTATTTTTTGGAATTATTTTGGGGGAAAAAAAAAATTCAACTTCAATTGTTTATAAAATGTGATATCACGTATATTACAAATACATTTGTGCAAAATAATTGTTTGAATTATGATTGGTTTAAACCATGACAAAACAGCAACTCGGGTACAGTCATTTATCTATATATCTACACATCTGGGCAGTGTCTGTGTTCTCACTTAACGACTCCCTCAAACTTTTGTTTCCGTGGTTGTGAAGTGTTTTTAATAACGTTGTGGTGGTTTTGAATCACGTGGTGGTGAGGTATTTTGAATTATGTGGTGGTGAGGTGTTTTTAAATCACATGGTGGTGAGGTGTTTTTAAATCACATGGTGGTGAGGTGTTTTGAATTAATTGGTGGTGAGGTATTTATAATTACGTGGTGGTGAGGTGTTTTTAATTATGCGGTGGTGAGGTGTTTTGAATTACTTGGTGGTGAGGTGTTTTGAATTATGTGGTGGTCAGGTGTTTTGAATTACTTGGTGGTGAGGTGTTTTGAATTATGTGGTGGTCAGGTGTTTTGAATTACTTGGTGGTGAGGTGTTTTTAATTTCGTGGCTGTGAGATGTTTTTATTACGTGTTTTATGGCTGTGAGGTGTTTTTATTACGTGTTTTATGGCTGTGAGGTGTTTTTACTTTCGTGGTGGTGAGGTGTTTTTATTACGTGTTTTATGGCTGTGAGGTGTTTTTATTTTCGTGGTGGTGAGGTGTTTTTATTACGTGTTTTATGGCTGTGAGGTGTTTTTATTACGTGTTTTATGGCTGTGAGGTGTTTTTATTACGTGTTTTTTGGCTGTGAGGTGTTTTAAATTACTTGGTGGTGAGGTGTTTTGAATTACTTGGTGGTGAGGTGTTTTGAATTACGTGGTGGTGAGGTGTAGTCGTCCCAAACTTCCAGTCTGCACCTACCCCTCCCCTATGTATGTGCGGAGGGGTTCTTTCTTGAAAAAAAAACATTCAACCTAAATCTTCAACCTAAATTGCCTATAAAAATGTAATATCACAAACACAACAAATACATTTGTGCAAAGTAATTGTTTGTATTATGATTGGTGAAAATCATGACAACACAGCAACTCAGGTACAGTCATTAGCCTCAGTTAAAATAAGCCCGTTCCTCAGTATCGACGCTTGGTGAGGCGAGCGCAGCGAGCCGAGCCAAGCTAGTGTATATATATATATATATATATATATATATATATATATATATATATATATATATATATATATATATATATATATATATATGTATATATATATATATATATAATCGGGAGATTAAATCAGACGCAGATGTAGCTTCAGGACGTCGATCTTTCATTTTCGACAAGCTTTCGACCAACAAAGGTCTTCTTCTTAGTCTACAGAAACAACAGGCATGTATATCAGACAAGTATGTATGGTGATATGTGTGTAAGATGTGTGATATGTGTAGAAAATGCATACAAAAGGAAGAGCCAGGCTAAAGCTCACTCACCGTCCCCAAGTTCAACGGAAGTGAAGCGCAGCTTACTGTTACCGTTCGCGTTACAGTTGGTGCACGTGCATATACAAATATAGACATACATACATACATAAACACACAAGCATATATTCATATACCATTAATATTCATATAATATATTTATATATTTATTTATATATTTATATAAATGACATATAAAGGTAGAATGAAAGAATGAGTGAATGAATGAATGAATGAATGAATGAATGGGTTTCGGTTAATGATTTGATTGGGTTGATGTAGGAACATTCTTTAATCATCAAAATTTATGCCATGAGGGATTTTTGTCCGAAGTTTATGTATCCAAAAAGACTCACGTTTCAGAATCGTGGTGTGTGATCGATTTGTGATTGATTCAATGGCAGAGATTTGAATGTCATTTATAGAGTGATCCGGTTGATTAAAGTGTATCGTGTAAGGTAGAGATTTGCCCTGACTGGTACTTACTTTTTCCACATGCAAAATTTGTATTTATGTTTATTTAAATTATACAATGGACTACAAAATGTAAATGTTTCATGATATTTGTTATATTATATCACCTTTATCTGTCAATATTGTTGAAATGAAGATCAAATAGCTGTATGTTGAAATATGTTGAAAAAGTCAAAACTTTACATGGGGGGTACTTACTTTTTCACGTGACTATATGTAATTATGTATGTATATATATTTTAAAAAATTGTTACGTTGGCAGGGGTATAAATGAGGTAGAATGTTAAGTGGGCATGGTCCTTGTGTTCATGTAGATTAGAATATTTTCGTTGACCAGGCATCCATGAGAGTTGAGTTGTTCTGTTCTCATGTATGCCTGGGGAGGTGGTATGGTTGTCATAGAGAATAGATAGGAAAGATAAATTAGTACGTGTCCTCTCTGTGAACCATGCAAGGTGAGGAGTGAGGATGGGGTCGAAACAGAATGGATATGGCTGTGTCTGTGTCCCCTGTGGCTTGAAAAACCTCCCTGCAGCTTGCAATGGTGCGAGGGGTGCCAAGACAGTGGTGTATGATGTGAGCAATGGTGCAAGGCTTCCAAATTAATTTAATAGCATGATGGTACTGTGGCGGCATCTGCATGCCGCTTAATTGTCGGAGCTGTGATGTGAGTGAGCGATGCTCGGACATTGTGGAAATGGCAGTTGGAGACATTGGAATGGGGTATGGGAGCAGTGGGATACAGGAGATCTCTCTCTCTATCTTTGGAAGTCTGGGCAGCTGTGGTGTCTCTCTTTGGTGCTGTGGCTGTGTAGCTAATATGTGCCTCCCTGATGCCTGTACTGCCTGTGTCCCCCCCATTGTTTTGAGCCTGTATCTCCCCTCATTGTTTGGAGCTTGTGTCCCTCTCACATCCCTCCTCCACCGTGTATCCTTTGAACGATCTTGCCTGATTCCCCATTGTGAGTGAAAGAGATTGTGTGTGTGTGGTGCCTTTGGTCATTATATCTGTATTAAGTGTTTTTCAGTTTTCTGAGTAGGGTGCATTTATTTATTTCTCTTTATTCATTGTTTCAGTCTGCCTATCATACTGGGATACCTTGTATGTGGTGTCTCATCTGTGTTTTAATGAACTGTTATTTCTTAAGAGATGTGTCTTCTCATTCTCTTCATCTCGCACACATGCAAACTATTTAATCAATTAGTAAATCCCTCGGGGAAGTAAAAATTGGTAAAACAGACTAGTTTTAAGAGACGGACAGGATACAGATCTTGACTGGGGGGAAGCTGTGTTTTCTGCTCAAACGTGGTTTTTATTTAATTCAGCCATTCTCGAAGGACATTGCTTCAGCGCTGTGAGGAAGCATTGGCAGTCCCCATCGGTTCGACAATATGTCACTTTTCTTTCAGCCTGGGGACTGGAAGAAAATGTAAAATCCCATCTTGTAGCGAGCAGGCCACATGTCCTGGATTTCCGAATGAATTTAATAGACAGTTGTTTGTTTTATTTCAATGCTGATCTGAAGCTAATTTCCTCATTGATTTTGTGTCTATTTTGTGTGAAAGGTTTTCATTCTTTAACTTCATCTTGTTTCATTCTTTGCATTCTAGATGGTTCCCCCTGCAGTCCAAAATTGGAGAGAAAGCGAAGGAACGAGGCGAGTTGCAGGTCAGCATTCAGTTCATGCGGCACAATTTGACTGCAAGCATGTTTGACTTATCAGGACATGGAAAACCACGATCGACCTTTGGCAAGTTTAAGGACAAGGTTCGTGGAAAAAAGAAGGGTTCTGGTTTGGACTCTGCATCAGCTGTTGTGCCATCGTCGGTCTCCACTGTGAGGATGGAACGGGACTTTCACAATGAGGAAGACCATGGCGACGATGGCGGGTCCAAGGAGAAGAATAAATCACGCAGTTTCCTGTCTCTCACGGGCATTAAAAAGCCAAGCCATTCGCCTTCTTCATCGCTGGCAACTTCTACTTTGTCATCCATTGCACCATCACCTGACAATGTGCCGAATGTGAGCGGCATCTCCACCATGGTTACTTCTCCAGCCACAGACTATAAAACATTTCCCAGCTTTGGAATGCCTGGTAAAAGAAAACAGCTCTTTTCATTTAAAAATAAAATACAACCAGTGTGATATTCTTAACGTTATGAATATAACTTGTTGCATTTTGAAAATGTGGAGATTTGACAAAACGTTGCAAGTAGAATTGACTTGAAAATAATTTTTCAAGATGAAATCTGCGACAACTCTGTGCAAGAGATTTTACACTGTCTGGATTTCAAATTACCCGCTTGAGTCGAGCATAGGACTGACCACCTTACTTCACTCCAAGATATGGCCATGCATCTCAAGAATTATTTGTCTGATGGGAGAACTATATTGATTCCTCTGAACCACATCCCCCCCACAACATCCCCCCAAAAGTATTGGCCCAAATACTTTCATATTTCCAATATTTCATATTTCCAAGAATAATTTCCCTGAATATGGGACAATAAAGATTTATTATTATATGCAAATACAACATACATAAATGCACAACAAAAGATGGTGCAATCCACTCTATGATGACATAGTAAGACTCTTGATTAAAATTAATTGGCAGGTGTGTGGTATTTTATGAAATACTAATGAGGTACCCGTGCTATGCATGGGTGAGAAGCCAAAAGCAAACCAAAAATGCGGAAACAGTGAATGCTAAACCATGGAACCAATAAATTCCACATTCTCGTGTCACCTTCAGTCGAGAGTCAGACATGGACAGTCGGTTCGTGAATGACTTGGGCAAAAAAACGGCAAATGGGAAAGGATGAACCAATAAATTCCACATTTCTGTGCCACCTTCAGTCGAACATCAGGCATTGGCAGCAGGTTCGTGAAGGACTTGGGCAAAAAACATACGCAGTCTGAATGTTGCTATATCCAGTCAATGGTGAAACTGCATATGGCGAATCCGCGAATGTTATGGTTAGAAAGTATAAACCAATATTTGCCATTTCCTCATTCATATTTAACCTCAATACCTCTGTTTTCATTCCAATCATAAATTAATACTATAACAAAATACTGTGTTAAATCACAATCGCAAGGAGATATTATCAAACCAGCCCATTATCGTCAAGTGTTCACTTCCAGATTCGGCAGCAGGTTCATAGAGTTAATTTCAAAATCATAATTTTATTGAGGAACTTATTAAACCTCCTACCTACCTTACAACATCCATTGGGACCCCAAAACATTCCACAGAAGGTTTGGTGGGGCTAGCCTCAAAACTGAGGGAGTAGTTTCGGGAACGGACGGACAGACATACACTCCTGTTTTATAATCGAGATAAGATCAAACCAGATTATTGTAATAAATAAAAAGCATACATACATTATTTTATGTCTGCAGAAAACCACAGCAGTTTGACATCGACAGCAAACTACTTACTTATGTTTCTTTTTTTCAGGCAATCCTGCACGCAAGAGAACGTTCAGTGCTGATGTCGTTATGTTGAGCGAAGTCAAGAAGAAGAACAACATCAATGGTGGTTTGAAGTCCACAAAAACTGCAGTTTCAAAGTCGTCACTTTGCATCAACGGCAGCCATGTTTATGTAGAGAAGGATGCTGCTGGAGTTGAGCAGCAAGTGCAAAAAACCGGTGGTCTCCTGTCCAAGTCATTACAGAACCTGACTAAACCCGAGGAAGGCTCCAAGAAAACCCCTGTGCAGAAGAATGAAAATGCCAGCAAGTCCAGTCTAAGCAAGACTAGCTCACTGGGAGGAGGAGATGGAGGGCAGAGCAAATCATTGCCCAGTTGGAGGAGGTCGCTAGAACTTGGAAAAGGGGTTGATGGAGACGGTGCTGAACTTAGTAGAAAGGCAGAAGAGAAAAAGGGATCTACTGGCTTCCTTTCGCTCATGACCGGTCCTGTAAATACTGAGGTTGTAGGGACAGAACAACATGAATCCACTGAAACTGAAAGCAAAAGCAAGCCGGATGAACGGCGAAGTAACCTAGGCTTTGTCCGAGCCATGAGAGGTGGAAATGCCACCAAACCCAGGTATGGAGTTTATCTTGCATGTTACAAAAGAAAAATAAATTGTTATGCTGTTTATCTGAATTAAAATACTCTTTAAAAGGGTGGAAATTATAATTTGCCAAATTTTTATACTTGAGTTGAAATTGGAAAGATGACGTTCAATATGATTCAAAATCTCTTCAGCATACAGTGATGATGTAACAATTTGGTTGCCAATTCGAGAATAGTTTTTTTGTTAGAAAAGTGGTCTTGAAACTTTTGCGGTTTCACGGCTGAGTAATTTTGGCAGCTGCCATGCTTAAACTATTTGGAATTGATTGATAACCTGCTTGGTGTTTTCCATCTGAGCACATTGCTAATGTTGTTGGAACCAAGGGTGCATGTGCTTAATACTGTTCATTTGTCTATTGTACTATTGTCCTCGTCATACATGTGCCACCAGGAGACTTATCATAATTGTGTGTATGAGTATATATATATATATATATATATATATATATATATATATATATATATGTACATTATACATATATATATATATATATATATATATATATATATATATACAGTCATCCCTCGCTATATCGCGGTTCACTTTTCGCGGATTCGGTACATCGCGGTTTTTTCTCGCTAGTATATGTAAAATTATATCGCGGATTTTTCGCTATATCGCGGGATTTTGCGGTATAAATGTATTTTTATATACTATTATTTTAAATATTTTTGTGGTAAAATAAGCATTTTCTAGCCTAAAAAATTAAAAAACGTAAAGAAATAAGAAAAATACAGTATTTAAAACATATTACAAGAAATAAAATACTGTACATAGTGTACAGTAGAAGGGTAGACAAAGAGTCGTGCGTATGGAAAACGCCAGTACATTCATCATCGTCATCACCTTCATCGTCATCAGTACTGCACAGCTAATTCATCATCATCTTCATCACGCAAGTTGTAGTATTGAAGAGCCGGGGCTCTTGCTTGATACGGACGAAATGACGGGCAAGACACAAACTCGTCCGAGAAGATATTTATTCTCAAAACCAACTCGGGAACACTGAAAAGCCCATTTATCGGGCTGCATTATAAAGCACAACCAGAAACCGAAAGCCACGCCTCTCAAGCGTGGCGTGCTTCGGTGAATCGGTGGTCACGTGATCAACAGGTGTAGCTGATTATACCCGCAAAGCGCGGCACGCTTTAGCGGTCACGTGACCAGCCACTCTCGCGCCGGGAATCCCCGCCGGTGACGTCACCGGCTGGAGCAAGGAGATTCTGATGCTGGTCTTGCTTGGGGAACCCATGGGTAGCTACAGTATCTTCAATGGTGAGTACCCATTAGAATTTTATATGTTGTTAAAATTACGTATGTTTAAGAGTGTAAAAAGTGTTTAAGAGTATAGGAAGTGTTTATAAGAGTATGGGAAAGGTTAATAAGAGTGTGGGGAGTT
The DNA here is from genome assembly GCF_964187855.1 of Myxine glutinosa. Classification (NCBI taxonomy): domain Eukaryota; kingdom Metazoa; phylum Chordata; class Myxini; order Myxiniformes; family Myxinidae; genus Myxine; species Myxine glutinosa. The sequence continues at coordinate 205,367,021 of NC_136262.1, read as the reverse complement.
CATAATGCTTTAAAATATATATAAAAAAATATATATATATATGGTCGCAACTTCGCGGATTTTCGTTTATCGCGGGGGGTTCTGGAACGTAACCCCCGCGATAAACGAGAGTTCACTGTATACATACATACATATAAATATATATAAATATATATTATACATAAACCACCTTTAGAGGCCATTTTTCCCCGCAAGCGGGGGTTGGCCTTTTTCGGGAACCGTGGTTGTTGTTGTTTTTTGGTCCCCTTTTTGAAGCAATGTTTTACGGCCGGATGCCCTTCCTGACGCCAACCCTTTTTGCCGCCTTTAACGACAAGCAGGGAATTACCAGTGAACTGGTACTCAATTAGCCGACCTCGGAAGGATGACAGGCTGAGTCAACCCCCCTGGCGTTAATTCAGCGATCGACCGGGATTCGAACCCAGGATCCTAGGATCCTAAGCTGGCACCCTAGCCGCTAGCCCAACACCAGGGTTATACATATATATAATTATATATATAATTATACATATAAATAAATAATTATATAATTAAATATTAATTATAATATTCATTATATTATAATATAATATTAATTGTAATATCAAATATATATATATATATATATATATATATATATATATATATATATATATATATATATATATACATATATATATATATATACTGAAATGCAAAATAAACTTACCACCTTTGAAACCTTTAAATATCAACAATAACACTGCGTGTAGTAAATGTGTGAACTTATTTGTGGACAATAGTGTCCTCACTGTCAGACAAAATGGTCACGGATGGTCACTTGAACCTTCAATGGTCACTTCATAGCACAGCTGTTGAACAGCCGTTTTGACTGTCAGTGATTAGCCAAGGGGTACGGGATGATTTTAATGAGCTGCACGTGATGTCTTGATATTGACTTTAAAAAGGCCAGTGCAAAATGGGCATTTCAATCAACATGCCACGATTGTCAAGGGATCAACGGCAGCGTGCCCTGGGCATGCTGCAAGGCAGACTGAGCTACCGTGACATGGCACGTCGCCTTGGCTGTTCACACCAGACGATATCGGCCCTGGTGGACAGAGACACCCTCCACAACTCTGCAGATGACAGACCTCGATCAGGGAGGCCAAGAGTCACCACTGCAAGGCAGGACAGGCAGATGGTCCGAAGTCACCTGCGGGATCGATTCCGTCCAGCATCCCGCACTGCGGCAGAAACTCCGGGGCGTGCAAACCCACGGATCTCCAATGATACTGCACGAAGACGACTGCATGACTATGGTCTGACTGCCAGAAGACCATACAGAGGCCCCGTGATGACGGCTGCCCATCGCCGCAACCGACAGAGATGGTGCCAGCAGCATCAGCGGTGGACCTTGGCGCAGTGGAACGAGGTCGCTTTCAGCGATGAGTCAAGGTTCTGTGTGGATAGTCCTGATGGGCGTGAGGGTGTCTGGAGAAGAACTGGCGAGCGATATGCCGATTGTTGTGTGCGTCAAGCCAACAGGTGGGGTGGCCCAAGTGTGATGGTGTGGGCCGCCATATCAGGCCGGTACAGGACGCCACTGGTGGTTGTGGATGGGAATCTTAACACCCAGCGGTATGTGGATAACATCCTGCGACCTCATCTGCTGCCATTCCTGCTAGACCACCCAGAACTGAGAACCTTTCAGCATGACAACTCGCTTTGTGTGTATATATATATACATTCCCCATGCTGCTCGCTTTACCACTGCATTTCTCCAAGGCGAGAACATCAACACCATGCAGTGGCCTGCGCTCTCCCCTGACCTGAATCCCATAGAGCACCTGTGGGATGAGCTTGGGAGACGCGTAGTTGGCAGGGCCAGGACACGGGCAGAGCTGCTTCAGACATTGAGGACTGAGTGGGACAGAATCCAGCAGCAATACATCCAAAGACTGGTAGGCAGTATATGCCGACGATGCACTGCCTGTATCCAAAACAATGGTGGCCACACACGCTATTGAAAGGGGACTGACATTGCACCCTGTGCTGTTCTGTACTGTAGAACAAACTGATGATGGTGTATCTTGGTCAAAAACTTGACATGTCATCAATAAAATGCCAATGTTTCAATTAGCAATTGTTGGTTTGTTTTATTTTGAACTGTTACAATTTTATTACATTTCAAACAAGTGGTAAGTTTCTTGCATGACTGCAATAGTCATGCAGTCGTCTTCGTGCAGTATCATTGGAGATCCGTGGGTTTGCACGCCCCGGAGTTTCTGCCGCAGTGCGGGATGCTGGACGGAATCGATCCCGCAGGTGACTTCGGACCATCTGCCTGTCCTGCCTTGCAGTGGTGACTCTTGGCCTCCCTGATCGAGGTCTGTCATCTGCAGAGTTGTGGAGGGTGTCTCTGTCCACCAGGGCCGATATCGTCTGGTGTGAACAGCCAAGGCGACGTGCCACCTCACGGTAGCTCAGTCCGCCTTGCAGCATGTCCAGGGCACGCTGCCGTTGATCCCTTGACAATCGTGGCATGTTGATTGAAATGCCCATTTTGCACTGGCCTTTTTAAAGCCAATATCAAGACATCACGTGCAGCTCATTAAAATCATCCCGTACCCCTTGGCTAATCACTGACAGTCAAAATGGCTGTTCAACAGCTGTGCTATGAAGTGACCATTGAAGGTTCAAGTGACCATCCGTGACCGTTTTGTCTGACAGTGAGGACACTATTGTCCACAAATAAGTTCACACATTTACTACACGCAGTGTTATTGTTGATATTTAAAGGTTTCAAAGGTGGTAAGTTTCTTTTGCGTTTCAGTATATATACACTACTCACAATAAGTTAGGGATATTGGCAGGCTCTTCGTTGTGGTTGATTTTTGTGTATTAATTATGTTGACAGAAGAGAAAAATGACCACAGTGTGGTCACCAGCTGCGACGTGTAGAATCATGAGGATATCCGTTGCAATATGCGCTACCAAATTCGACCAGTCATTAAATTATACGCATGCACTGGCGTCTTTTTGTCTTTCAGTTCTGGTCTTGTCCTTTGTTTTGCGACGTAACATGCTTCATCAACTGATTACATATAATGTATGGACGTGAATGTTATTTCTGTTAATGTTAATTCATTAATGTTATTTATGAATGTTAATTCTGGGTGGCAGAGGGATAATTCGAAACGGGCTTGGTCGGTAGGGGAAGTCCGAGTGTATGCACATGCGCTATTCAAAAAGGCACCCCAACAACAGGAAGTTGTCGCAGTTAAAAATCCAGTCGCCTGAAATCAGCTTTTTCACGCGCGCATGTTCCTATACATGTGTCTCTGTACACCTAATTTGTGTCAAGTTCTGTGAAACGAGATTGATATGAAAACATTCATGTTGTCTTTGTTGCTAAATTTATTCTGGTTTCTTCAAACAAATCGCGATTTTAGTCCGCGATGTTCTTACCTCATACCAATGCACGTCCGAGTGTATGCGCATGCGCTATTCAAAAAGGAACCCCAACAACAAGAACAACAATGCGGTCCTCTCATAGAGCTGCTCGTCGCAGCTAAAAAGTTGTTGGTCCTAATTCTATGGTTATTAATGAGTGTGAAAAAACACAGCATTCTTGATTTCAATACCCTAACCCTAACCCCTATAAAAAAAAATCAACTCACTCCCACAATATCCCTAACTTATTGTGAGTAGTGTATATATATTGTTGCGGATCTCTCAAAGCCTGTCGATGTAGAGGGGGAGGTTAAACCCCTTTTCCCTGGTGGATTTGTCCCCCAATGCGTCCATTTTTGCATTCATTTGGGTTAGGAATAACTCAATGTCAAATGCGGCTCGCACAGGGGGCTTGGCTGCCGCTGCCACGTGCGAGGCACCACTATTTTCTTCCCCTGCTGCCGCCCCCTCTTCGGCTTCCTCCACTACCAACTCCTCCCGTTGGTCCTGGGTCATTAGTTCCTCTTCTACTACCCCCACCGGCATTTGACCGCCTTGGCCAGCCATCATACGAATATGAATTTATTTTTTTTAACGAAATTTCGTCCACTTGTAATTTTAAGTGCGTGAAGCGCACTCTAGGTACAATTATCCCACGCCCAGACACCAATTTGTTGTGGATCTCTCGAAACCCGTCAACGTACAGGGGGGTTAAACCCCTTTTCCCCCTCGGGTCTTCGAGTCCACGAGGCCGAGTCGCCACTCCCGTAGCGAGCGTGGGAAAGGGTATCGGGTCAATTCCACACTTACCTTCGGTACCCACACTGCCATGAAAACCGGGACTGGACCTCGCACAAGCCACGGTAATCGAATATGCCCGAGCGGTTTGCGTATCACGTGACTCGTGCCGTTACTTCTATTGAACCCGATTCGAGCGGTTTTATTCGTACGATGCTAGGCTAATAGTGAAATGACGGGAACGATCAAATAGAAGAAAGAACAGGTTTATTTACAGCTAGACAAGGCGAAGAGACACAGAGCAAGCTTAATCAGTCTTAACTTATCACCCAGACACGGATCCACTCACGCACGCAGGGAAAAGGAGGAAGGTAGGACAGTTCGCGCTCCAAATGCGCCTTGACGCCGGTCGCTCTGGGACAGCTAGCCGGGCGTGGCCCTCCGATGTTCACGGCACGTATGCTGGGAGCGCAGGCAGGGAGATCGTGCGTCTGTGGCCCGGAATGGATCGTCTCCACAAGCGCATTAACACAGGCGGCAGCAGAGCGCAGGGCACAGGGATAGTTCGTGTAAAGAGAGTATAACAAGCACCCAAATTCACTCGTGCTGGGACAAAAGCTCTGACTGGGAGACTCTCACCGATCCTGACTCAGGGGCTGGGCGACTCTCTTACTCTCTCCTCTCTCTCTCTCCCATGACGCGGGGGGCTCGGGGCAGGGTTTTATATGGCCCCTCCCCAGCCTTACCCGAATCTTCCAAGCCCCTCTTCTCGCTGCCGTTGTGAACCACTCCCCTTGAGCTCCGATTGGCTGCTCGCTGCTTACCGGCCACTCCCCCTGCAGCTCCTACCTTCAGCCTTGCCAGACTTGTTCTAGGCCTAGCACGTGGCATTCCAGCCCAAAGAACACCCAACTCACTGGCCTGCTCAACGCAAACTAACACAGGAAAGGAGACTACGCTTACATTTACTAAAAAATAACTGAACTAAAGCGAGGCTACATGTTGTGGTGCGACTACCTACGAGGGGGGGTCATCATTTATTCGCAAAACCGCAACAATATATATATATATATATATATGTATATACATATATATATACATATATATATATATATATATATATATATATATATATATATACATACATACATATATATATATATATATATATATATATATATATATATATATATATATATATACAGATATATATATATATATATATATATATATATATATATATATATATATATATATATATATATATATATATATATATACATACATACATACATACATACATACATACAGTATATTGTTACAGAACAGGGGCTTGGGGGTTACCATGAGTGCGTTCCTTTGACCTGCTTCCTGACCTCTGGATCTGAGGTCACCAGGCCACAGACATCAGTTGGGATAATCAGGCCTAACGGGTTCCTCTCGCCTTTATGTTGTGTTACCTGTTGACCTAATAACCTCAGCAACCGCACCTTCAGTGTTCACCCGTCTTTCACTACTACTTATACTACTACTACTACTACTACTACTACTACTACTACTACTACTACTACTACTACTACGACTACTACTACTACTATGGCTGAGCGAACTGTGAGTGAATGCTGGCTTAACCCTACCAAACCGGTAGTAGTAGTAGTAGTAGTAGTAGTAGTAGTAGTAGTGGTAGTAGTAGTAGTCGTAGCGGTAGTTACTACTACTACTACTACTACTACTACTACTACTACTACTACCGAAGCAAAACAGTGAGGCAGAATTCCTGGCTATCCACTACATATACTCTATTTTGGATCAATTTAAGAAAGCACGAGAATGAAGTAGATGGCAAATGCACAATGATTATTCATTTACAAAGCCATGGTGAAAAGTACATTATTTACATGTCTTTATTCACCAAAGCAAAATCAAAGGCAAAAGGGCATGTACAGTATTTACAGCAAAAACAAAAAGACATTTTTACAACCTAAGTAAAGAGACACAAAAGAGCAGACTTATCCTCGTAAGTATTCTCATCCAATCTTAACACACACAGGGAGACAAGGTACTTGCATTCTGCGAAGAAGACGAAGAAGAATAAAGAAAGAAAGAATAAAATGAAAGACGGCAGTTTGGAGTATCAGAACGACTCCTCGCTTACCTCACCCAACCAGGCTGGTTTGGGTCAGGCCAAATCCTGTAGGCGTGGGCACAGGGGTTGGAGGGTTAGGATGGGGAGGAGGGCGATGGAGTGTTAATGGGGTGACAGTAATATGTGGCGGCACCGTGTGGCTCATCAGGGTTGAGAACTACCATACCAACATCATAGCCCCTAAAATCGAGTTTTGGGGTGTCCCCTTGAAGATCATTTTGCCAAGGCGGGCGTATCCCATCGTCAGACCACCAGCTCACCATACCGATTTGCTATTCAAGTTGTTCCAAAGGAACTGGAACAACAGGAGCACTGACTGAACATTGGGATGTCTCAACCGTCATGCTTGCCTTAGCCTCCCGGAGCTCGGCGAGGAGTCGCTCCTTGTTTGCTGTGCATGCTGCAGCCCCATTCTACCCATCTGCAACTTTTTTAGGGTCTTTCAACATCGGAACAGTGGGAATAACATGGGTCACCCTTGTCGGTGCAGCAGTTATTGGTTCCAGCGCCACCTTTGATGGTGTCGTCTGTGCCGTCGGAACAACTGGTTGCTCCATCTCCATACTCTGTACTGTGCTCTGCACTCTACTCTGTACTAGCATTTGTCTCTCTCCTAAATTGGCAGTGCTTCAGAGTTGTTAAAGTTATGGTGGGTGGAGCAAGGTACAAGCCGTAGCAGTGGTATAGCTCGCATGTAGCAATACTAAGGGCATGTTCCACAATGGGGTCTTATTCAAGGTCCGCAACTAGGTATTGCTGGTTTCCGGGTGGGATGGGTGACAGTATACCACCTGATGCTGCCTATACCCGGAGCACCGTGGTCCCGAGAGTCTTCATTCATGCAGCCTCCAGCCGGCCCTCATACCGGGCATATAGCTTTTCAATCTCTTCCTCAGGCATTCCTTCAATCTGGCCCGCCGACACAGAATGGCCTCAGTACTGCTCGGCTCTCCCCCAGAGGCTAAATCAGCCAATCTGGCACATTTCTACACGTCGGTTCGTGTTTGTGTTACTGCACTTGCGCCTATTGGAGCCAATGCAAACCCGCGGTCCCCCATAATCTCGTATACTGTGCTTGAGCCCGTCGGAGATGACGCAGCGTCGTTGTCCAGTATGTAGTCAATTAATTTATCACAATCCATCTTCCATCTTATTTATAGAATCTGGTGCCTAAGTCTAACATATTTATATATCCCCCACACCGCACACTCAAAATGATGAGATGAATACCTGTTATGAAATAACAACACAACAGTGTGTCCTGCGACATGATGCTCAAGGAAGCACAATATATGCAGTGGGCTGATCAGTCCAGCAGGAGCTTAGCATGCTTCTTTTCTGCTAGTACTTGGTGCATATTGGCTTGCATTTGGAATTACATCATTGTTGCTGAGTTAGTCTTCAAACGAGTCACCGTCTTTGCAGTGGAATGATGTAACCCATCGTGTCTGTTCCTGAAACTTCTTGAGGACTGGGTTGAACTTTTTGTGTGAGCACCCATACAGACTGCTCATAGTGGCAGCCTGAGAGTTCCAACATATTTAGCATGTCTTCCTTTTTTGTGAGTGCTTTTGAAGTGGGAGAGTCATCAATAATATATAGCATTGCTGCACCAGAAAAAGGTGAATATAACGCTCTCAAATAGCCATGGAGCTGCTCGCCTGGGTTAGCAACATAAACCTCTCGGTCATTCCAGAGCCAGGCCCATTCTTGATAGGTCTTGTTACCACAGAATGTGGGGCAGCGGATGATGATGTGGGTGAATACACCACAGTAGCCACCACACTCGGGCAGCAATTCTAGAAGATCTAGGGATCTAGTAAAGACCATTTTACCACAGCAGGTCTGACTACATAGGAGGGCAGAGTGTAGGTCATGTGGAAGCGCTGTCAGAATGACGTCAATAGATAGTCTGCAGGAAGCGGTCATCTTCTATGTTGAGCCAGCCATTCATGATTACATCCCGAGTTGGTCTTTCTTTCTTGCTTGCTTTCAACAGAGACCACTGCCATGAACACCCCACCCACTCTGTATTTGGCAACTATATTGAGAGCAAATGCTTTCTTATGCATAGCTCCGAAAGAGTAAACAACAGCAGTTGTTAGGAACGCCAACACTATGGCTTTGTTTCCTACACTTTGAAATGTTCAAAGCAGAGAGGCAATCCCCCTCTCACAGTGTATTGACAACTGCAACGGCAACTTGTATGTCGGCCTGCGCTGGATTACCTACACTGTGGGTTGGCATAACATTGGAAAAGGTGAGGACATAGTTGCTAGCTCAACAGAGCAGAAAAATTAAGCAAGAAGAGTTGTGCCCCCTGGCTTGTGGAGCTTCTATGAGCTGAGGAATTTAATAAAAAGGGGTGCTCCACCAGATGTTGTCAATCTCAATGTAAACGAGGCTAATGGGCTCATCAGACTGACATAAATGGTCTGTACAAGTTGCAGATTGCAGCTGTCCTGCTAAATCTGCTTGGCCTCGATGACGCAGATTGACTGACTGAGGAGACTGACCTGTAAACTTTGCCTTCACTAAAACACCATGTGCATCTTGATCAGATAAATAGCACACACTATGTCTTAGATGGGGGTCCCACCAATCTCTTTGGAGTCGTTAGACGGGAGCCCCACCAATCTCCTCGGGGTCATTCCTTTGGAGAGACCACCACTGTGAGCTTTCCCCACCCAGAATACTGACGGCTGCGTTGTGGTACACTCTCTGAATTGAAAGTATCTATCCGTGATGATACTGGATGGCCATTAGACAACAAGTTTCTGATCTCTGTTGTTCTGGAAATACAATGAGTAATTACGGCCCTGATTCCAGTGGCAGTGAGCAAGACATCTCTGAATATGCAAAGAAGTCATATGTAGATGTCACATTTTGCAGCTTGCAACTTGCCTTGACAAATATAGTGAATTGAATGTGTAGTTTAAAACCATTTCATGTGCTATAGCTGTCAAATGGTAAAGATACTGACGTAGAATTGTTAACTTTCCCAAGTGGCAAAAGCATCCTCAATGGAAAAATATTTACAAGTAACGTCTGGATTGAACACCACGAGAATACATCTGTTTCCTTACCAAGTCTCTTCAATTGCAATCCCCAGGTGGCCTTCATCCTCTATTCAGATGATGACAACTTGATATGTCGGTTCTTGGGTTTTGAAGGAGTACAAATAAGTTGCAACTATCACTTTCATTACTTGTAGCTTCCCTGAACCCCTTCGTGCTTGTCCTGCGGGGTGTAGACATTGTTGTTAAACCTTTCTACCTGTTCAACCAACAAGGCAAACATGAAGCCCAAGGAGCTTTCCAAAGAAGTCAGACATAAAATGGTGAGAAGCACCATCACTCAGAAGTCAGATTTCAAAGTCACTCATTATCCCTTTGAGCACAATGAAATCCATAATTAAGAAGTGGAAGATGTATCATACCACCCACATTCTACCCAGATCAGGTCACCCATCCAAACTCAGCAGCCAGAAAGTAGGAAACTAGTTCGGGATGTCACTGTAAATACAACAATGACTTTGAAACATCTGCAAGGCCCTATGTCTGATATGGAGTCAGTGTTCATCAATCAACAATATCTCATTACCTTCACAAAGCTGGCTTCTATGGGCAGGTGGCAAGACATAAACCAATACAGGTATTCCTCACTTAGCAAAGGGGTTACGTACCTTTTATAACCCTTCGTTATGTGAAGCTTGATTATGCGGGAGCTCATTATCTATTATTCCCTGTGGGAAAATTACACTCCGTTTGCTAACCATAATTTTTTGGTCTAAAAGCAAAGCTATATATGCTTGGTATAACAATGGTCTTAATTTTAAGTGACATTATAATATCATTATTTACCTAAGAATGAAGATAGTTTTTTTTTTTTTTTTTTGTATACTGAATCGAGGCTTGTGAAAGAGCTAACATTTACTCCACAAACAAATCAATCAGACAAACAAAATATATAAAAAGAGGGAGCGGAAGACAAGATGGGGAGAGAAGGGGAAGCACACAAACACAACATTTGAGAGCAGGGAGATGTGTGGGAGGGAGAGGGCTAGGGGGGAGGAGGCGTGGGAAGGGGGGGGGGGGGGGTGGGAGAAGTATAACTAAGTAACACAGTAATAAAGTTAATTTAGTTGTAGCACTTACCCAAACAATCTTGAGTCCAAGTTTCCGTACAGAAGGCGGCCGGGAAGTGGTGGAGGAGATGGCACTAATGTTTGTTTCAGGAAACTATTAATTTGCACTAAATGTCATTTAAATTCTTGATCTAGGGGGCTCAAAAGCCCTTTTGCCCGTGGGCCCAGAATACCTCAGTCCGCCTTCCCCTAGCTAGGCCTTGGAGTGTGTGATTATCACCGTTGGTGAGATATTTCATCTTATTTATGAGCTCGTTGCTACTCTAATTTAGGATCTTCATTAAAGAAAATTCCTTAAAAAGTTATAAAAGAGAGAAACGGTTGGGGGGAGTGCCCCGAGGTTGTTTGCCTTTGGGCCCGTGCTGGCTCTTGACGCCCCTACGTGGAAGTGACATTGCACAATCACCATGACACTGTGACGGCTTCTTTGTTGTAGTGAATGAAGACCTCTGTTAAGTGGTGAATAGGCCTAAATGAAACCATTCGGTGTAGCGAACCTTCGCTCTCTGAACATTTATTAAGCAGGAGATACCTGTACTGAAAAAGACACATCGTTAATGCATGTATGGAGTTTGCAAAAATCATTTACATTATAGTGCAGACAAGTGGAGAAAGGTTTTGTGATCAGACGAGACACACATTCAACCTTTTGGTCTAAATTCAAAGTGTGACGTCTGGCACAAGCCTACCATTACACATCACCCAGTCAACACCATCCCTACTGTCAAGCATGCTGATGGCAGCATCATGTTATGAGGCTGCTTTTCATCAGCAAGGACGAGCAAGATTGTCAGGATAGAAGGCACAATGGATGGTACAAAGTGCAGGAGAATCCTTGAAAACCTGCTTGAGTCAGCCATGAATAAGAAACTGGGTAGGAGATTCACATTTCCGCAGGATAATGATCCGAAGCACAAAGCTCAAGCCACACTGGAGTGGCTGATTAAGAAGAATATAAATGGTCTTGAGTGGCCCAGTCAAAGTCCTCATTTGAACCCAATTGAACATTTATGATGAGATTTGAAGGTTGCAGTCCATCGACGATCCCCATCAAACTTCGCAGAGGTAGAGCAATTTTCATGTGAAAAATCAGTAACGATTTCACCATCTCACTGTGCAAAGCTGGTAGCGACATACCCCAAAATAACCTCATAACAGTCATTGCTGCAAAAGGTGCGTCCACGAAGTACTGATCTAAGGAGCTGAATATTTTTGCAACCAGTGAATTTTGATTTGTACATGTTTTTTTCAGGTATCCCTGACATTTAACCTCCTTCAACTAGAACAGTGTTTAGTTTGACCTGTTCAGTTATGAATAAAAAGTTCATTTGGAAAAATTGTTTCTACATAATTCCAAATTCATGTAATTGTGGCATGTATCGGTAGGGGGTGAATACTTTTTCAGGCCGCTGTACTTTCTTGCATTTCTTAAAAGCACTATGCCAGCAATAATCCAAATTATCCAACAGTCTGTCTCCCTCCATATCCCCAACGCCTATAGATACTTTTTTTCTACCGTACAGTACAATACCATGTCCACGTTTTGTTCAAATGACTGAATTTAACAATCACTCTAAGCTTGTATTGTAGATTGTATTTCTATTTCTAATCTGCAGAAGCACTGTTCTCCTCCACTCATTTGTTCCTGTTTTTTCCTGCTTGTAAAATCCACTTCTACATTCTCTTTAATCTCATTCTTCCCCTGAAGTCTTCAACATAGCTGTTCACCACCCTCTCAGATCATCACCCATCCAAAACCATTCACGATTTTTTTCTTTAGCTCCATTAACCCCTCCCTCCCCCTCTCCGAACCGCACACCCCAAGCCCATCTCTTTCCAAATTTCCAGTTTTTCCTTCCTGAGAGTTTGCTTCTGTATCCATCTTGTCCAACCCTAACCCTAACATCCAAAACCTTGATCTCTTCTACCCCCGTTGATTCACCCACAGATCCACTTTTTTTGAAATACCGACTTCTTTTCTTGGAAGTTCTAGCAGTGTCCATGTGTTTTATACCTCTCCCACCCCCTCCCCCCACCTTCCCATGCCTCCTCCCCTCAAGCCCTCTCCTCCCACGGATCTTCCGATGTCCCTGTTCTCTGCTGTTGTACTTGTGTGCTTCCCTCTCTCTCCCCATCTTGTCTCCCGCTCCCTTTATTGTATGTTTTGTGTGTTTTTTTTGTTTTTTTTATTGATGTTGCTCTTACACGAGCCTCGATCTTGTATACAAAAAAAATAATAATAAAAAAACATGTATCCTCCCTTACCTCCCATTCCTCCACACACCCATTATTTGTCCAAGTCTCCCTCTATTTTATCCTTCAACCCTGCTGTTGGTGTTTCCTATCTTCTCTCCACTGTTCCGTTTGTTCTGTTACATCCTGATCCGTTCAGTGTTCTCGCTCTTCCCCGAGCCTTGACTCTGTATACAAAAAAGTAATAATGTATGTACATGCTATCTTGATATTTGGGTCCCTGCTTAACACAGAACAAAAGGTGGAATAATTTTTATATAATTTCAAAGGGCACTGCTATCCAAAATATGCCTAACCAAGCCTGTGCTTGCGATTTCCATCCCACTTTCTGCTCTTCCATGGATAAATTGCTGCTTTTAAGTCCTTTCCAACTGCTTTGTGCTCATAGGATGTTATCAAAATATACCATAAATGATGAGGAACTTGAATAACATGGATAAAGCCACATTCCATGACATTTGCTTGCTTTCTTAAAATGTGAAGCTTGTTTAGAGTTTTTGTACATATTGCTTCCTCTCTGAAAACAGCCAAGCTGTCAAGATGATGCTTGTGTAATTGCACAAACATCGCTTGTATTTTGGGTGCTTAAACATGAAGTAATGTCAACCCAAGATCTTAAATTGTAAAACATACTGTTTAGGAAAGAAAAATAAATGATGGCAAAGAAGGCAAATTATATTGCGCAGTTGTGAACTATATGCTTCGGCCCTCAGGTTGACAAGACGGCCTGTGACGTGTCTTTCCCGCAGAGAGAACGTTTCAACTGAGAATGCGCCTACAACCTTACCATTTGTTCCCAATGAATTGCAAGTGTCACCCTTAGCTCTTTCTTCTGAAATATCTAAACCACAACTTTCAAAGCCACAAATTACATGCACAACCTCCACACTTCTAACCACCTCCAGTTCTTCCTTCATACCATTGACCACCACGAGAACCTCTCCCCCTCCATTTTGCTCTTCCACAAATAATTATTCTGTCCCAAAACTATGCCCTGTATCCATGTCAGGCCCAACTAGGTTTGCATTTCATTATTCCCCACCTGTTTCACCTGATGCCTTTTCTTGTGAAAATCAGGGTTCAAAAATATTATTTCCCCCATCACTAATGGCCTCCGAAAACTGCAAGACCACATCTTCTCAATTTACGACTGTATTGTCCCCTGTTATTTCATCATCCTACCATGACGCAGCTTCTCGAGATTTATCATCAGTTCAAAACACCTTGTTTTTAGATAGTGATTATATAATTACAACATCTGTTGTTTCTCCAGTTATGTCCACATCAATTGGTTTTCAGGCCAATATTTCACCAAATGCCAGCCTTACATCTTCTCAAGCACCACACCCATCATCTGAACCTGATCATGCATCCCTTGATACACTCGCACAAGAAGCTACAGTCAATCTGGAATCTGAAAACAACATTGGAAGAAATTGCAGCATCAATGTAGAAGTTGAAAACAAGATGGAAAGGATCTGTAGCATTAAAAATGTAGATAATAGCGAAGCTCCTGATTCAAATTTCCAATCTCGGGCAGAAAACATCCAACTGCCAATGTCTGAAGAAAGTGAAGATCAGATGAGGGCTTCCCTATTACAAGACCATCACAAATGCATTATCGAACATGCGGAAACGTCGATTGGTACAGTATCTTTGCATGACACCAGAGGTGAAGCCAATGAAGAAGTGCAATGTGAAGAATACAAAATTGTAAAGGACAAAATGTGTCCAGTTTATTTAGGGACGCCTTCTTTAACTGGCACTCGAACAGTAATTCCAGAAGTTGAAGCAAATGCAAAAGAAGCTGGAAATGAGATTTACTGCTCTGAAGATCAAGGAGGTTCTTCCGTACAGGTGCTACAGACAATCGATGATGTTAAGGATGCTCATGTGCAAGAAGTTGCTGCTTCCGGTTTACATTTTGATAAAGAGGACAGAGTGCCTCAGAAATCTACACAGGTTAAACACAATGCTATTCTCAAACCCGTTGGAGATGCTGCCGATGAACTTGATAAAGACGCCAAAAATATTCTCTCGAGGAATGAATTTGAGCATGCACATCCAGCAAGGCAGGAAACGCCACCACCGGAACTTCCTCACTTGAATCACGAGGATGATTTGTCTTTTTCAAAGATAAATGAAGACCTTTTCCAAAACTTATTGGATCAGAAAACTGAAATACTTTGGGATATCACAAGTGAACATCTTCAGGAATACATGGAGAGTAATGATACCTGTTCTGTCAGAGATTTTTCTTCAAGCCCCACTGAAGGTACTGGGTTTATTAAAGATGTTAAGTTGTTTGAGAAAGAATTGTATGAAATTGCCTTTATAGAACCAATGGAAGAAGACAGCCAAGATACAGATTTTGAGGTTTCCAATGATGTGTTGGACTTAGCCACCAGGGAGATGATTTCAAATTATAAAGTTACTGGTTTTACTTCTGACAGACATGTGTCTAATGCTGCATCCAATCGATTGAAAGCACCTGAAAAAATTGAGGAACTCTCTAGTGGACATTCTTATCCACATTTGGAAACATTCGCATCGTTCACTGCTGCTGATGGAACAAGTTCGCATGTGGCAAGTTTTAAAACTGCAAGTGGTCAATTGGAACCCTCACACAACCAAAATTCAAAGTTACAAGTGTCTCCCATCACTGGCACATGCGATGGCAAATATGAGCAACCCTTCATTGAAGACCCCAAAGTTTCCATTAGTATTTTGGATAATTCCCCTGCGACAAGCACACTCATTCCCACTTCCTCTAATAAGTATTCTAATATCCAAACTCCTATCACGGTACCAACCACACTGAGCTTTCCACCAGAATATTTCAGTAGGACAGACCAACCAAAGGCTAGCACAGGCCCAGCTTTGGTTTCTTCGCTTCCCACCCATCGTGTTTCCGACATGGAAGCTTGGCCTGGGGATGAGACCGAGCAGGCACTTAGCTTTGCGAGCAGGTGAGCAGGTGCTGAGGTCCGGTTTTCTATGGCCTAGCTTGCTTTGCCTTGGCTTATTGCTTAAAGAAGGCCTTTTTAAGAACACACCGCTGGGTTTCTTATATACTAACCCCAGTTGCACAGACATGCTTCTGCTTCTGACAAGCCTGCGCCTGATGTTACACAACCACCTTCCAATTCAAATAACATCAATTAGGACCCTATATATTTAACTCCACTGATTAACATGACCAATTTAACTCCAAAGTGCTCTAATTTTAAGGAATAATTCCTTGTTTTTTGTATTAATCATGCCAAGATGCGACTGTGCTATTTGTTTTTCTGTGATGGCGTGCAGCTTTTGTTGACTTATTCACAGTGCCGCTCCGGGAAAGGGCATCATTTGATTGTAAAACACGCATTGCTAATCATGAAGTGCTGCTCCTTAAGGCTGTTTTGAAATGAGCTCATCCTTGTGTCCTCTTGGCATGGCATCGTGGAATGGCTGTGGCCTGTAGTTTGCCCGAAGGAATTGCTCGCTATTTTGAGAAAAGCTTTGTTTAGTCCAAATACCAACGGTCGTGCTACTGTGATTTTATGCCATGATGAAACTCAACCTCGTGTACATTTTTAATAAGTTTGTGCATACGTGTACAGATTGTCAAACATGTTGCCCATGTTTTCTCAGTCCCCATCCAGTGAAACCAATGCCTGCGGTCATTAAGAGCGAGAGACAAAAAGACTGGTATGACGACGGTGGACCAAAACAAGCAAAGGATAATGTGAGAGGTTTTGCTTTCTTTCTTTTGGGGAATTGGTTGTGAAATGGGAGCATACCTTTAACAATAATAATTGGTAAACCTCCACATTTGTCTTGTGAACTCCACAGCTTTATCCCAATCATGTAGGAGTGATAATTGCTGGTTTGGTGTCATTTCATGGTACATTAACGTGTAGGCATGGCTGATCAGGTTGCAATCGAGATGCAAGTTTAGTTTGGCATGACTTAACCACCTGGGCATTAACCCTGAGTCATCTGATGATTGTTTTGACTGCTGATCTTACTGGGAGACATAATATGCCCAATCGTCGACGACTCGGGACCCAAAATGGTTATGTTCAATTGTTGCTGCTTGTTCACGTCACACGACAGTCTTGGCCAATTTAGCGGGTTGATCATACTCCCACCCTCCCTTCCAATCCCTCGGCAGGTTAAGCAGAACCTGAATTCTGAAGCGGCGACCGAGCCCTTGATGCGGCTTTCACACGCTGAGCTTGTGCAGATAGTATTGAGCCAGCGAGAGGAACTAGCCCAACGTGACAGTCGAATTTGTGACCTGCAACATTATATCGATGACCTCCTCCTGCGGGTTATCAACGAAACTCCACACCTTCTCCTTGTGCCATACCAGAGGCCGGCCAAGCTTGGCAAGAAGTAGTCACCTGTTCCTTTTTGTCTTTTCCATTTTGGAATGCCTTTCGGCCTGCGTGGCCTGCACTTTTGCTCCACCGTCATCCGTTTGCAACGTGATACATCGAGCAATGCGAGAGCGGCTTGTTAAGCTTTCCACTGTAACCGCAACTGCTCGTGCCTGTATGCAATTGGCCGTTATTTTTGACTCTGTTTATTCTTGGTACCAAAGCATTTGACATCTTTGCGGATTTTATTTATTTCAAGTTTGTAATACAATTATAAGGAGTGCATTTAAGATTTCGAATTTAAGCTAAAATTACCATCGTTTCCTGTGAAAACTCCAACACTTGCATTTTGTACTGAATTTAAAAGCCATCTCCTATCAAGTCTGACTTTGCTATGTCGGAAGATTTACCTTGTAAGGGCTGAATGTTAGTTTTTTTTCAGAGCTGTCCTCAGCACAATCCATTGCATTCTGAGTGCATGGAATGTGCAGTGCCCTGGCAAAGCTTGTAAATGGTCATCAGGTTAGCTTTGCGGTGCTGTTATGCCACCGTGCGGTTGGATGCATTAAAGGGTAAAAATAAAAAAATAACAAGTAAACTGCTCGTGTAGCCCTAACGAGGCTCCACGGATCAAATCGACTTCATAAAATCTCTATGGACATACCACGTACACATATGTTCATAATTATGTATAATGTAACCTTTGGGGATGCTTAAAAACATCTCCATTCACGGCTCACAGGAAACCAATTCTTAACTAGTTTTGGTTGCATTACTTGCTGTCGATGCTTCTTATGCGGCCTGGAGCTGCTGGTTCCATCATTTATGGAAGCGTGGCTGTGCTGCTGATGCCTTGCCCCTGTTACCAGTAAGCTGGTACTCATTTTGCCTACCTCGGAAGGATGACAGGCTGAGTCAACCCACCTGGTTGACTCAAATTCAAGACCCTAAGATCTCAAGCCTGCCACCTTAACCGTTAAGCCAATACCAGGCTTGGGTGCTTTACTGAAAAGGATGGCGAGAATATACCGAATGCTTTTGAATAGCAGCCTCATCAGCATGTTGCCAATACAATAGCAACCTTAATAAGCTTGGGCCATATGACAGAGATGTAATAAGCATACAATGTGCTGACTTCAGTGATCGCTTAAATCCCTTCTTTCATAATAATTTGTGGCACATCGAAGGTACGGAGTGTTTGGACTCGTCAATTTGTTTTGCCATTAGTAATCCGCTTTCATTTACAAATACTTGTACAACGTCCACACCTGCTTTCAGAACCGCCATGCTTTCAAGTGAACCCGATAGCTGATCCCAAATTTTCGACGAATCAAAATTTTCACCTTGCAGAAACTGCCTCGATAGATCTCGGCTCAATTATGTTCAGATGAATTTCTAATAAAATAAAATAAAAAGTCCTACTTTACAATTCCCTTAGTGTCCATGACAGATGTTTAGCTTTCAAATGTCACTGCAATTTTTTGTGTGCAGAGATCCAATTTCATAATTAGACCCCAAGTGTCAAAATCCAGATTTGGTCTCATCTGCAATTTCATGCGGCGTGTGACAGTCATTCCACTGGCAGGAAATTGCAACCCTAAGGAGTTGTCGTCAACACGCATTGTGACTGATTGTGACATCTTCTCAATTTACGACTGTATTGTCCCCTGTTATTTCATCATCCTACCATGATGCAGCTTCTCGAGATTTATCATCAGTTCAAAACACCTTGTTTTTAGATAGTGATTATATAATTACAACATCTGTTGTTTCTCCAGTTATGTCCACATCAATTGGTTTTCAGGCCAATATTTCACCAAATGCCAGCCTTACATCTTCTCAAGCACCACACCCATCATCTGAACCTGATCATGCATCCCTTGATACACTCGCACAAGAAGCTACAGTCAATCTGGAATCTGAAAACAACATTGGAAGAAATTGCAGCATCAATGTAGAAGTTGAAAACAAGATGGAAAGGATCTGTAGCATTAAAAATGTAGATAATAGCGAAGCTCCTGATTCAAATTTCCAATCTTGGGCAGAAAACATCCACCCCAAGTGCAATTAGACCCCAAGTGTCAAAATCCAGATTTGGTCTCATCTGCAATTTCATGCGGCGTGTGACAGTCATTCCACTGGCAGGAAATTGCAACCCTAGGGAGTTGTCGTCAACACGCATTGTGACATCACAGCCTCCAGTCTGCATGGATCTCGTGCCCTTAATTAAGCGGAGCTAGAAATGCACTACACTGCAGGACTTTCTTTCTTTATGCTGATGCTCAAGGAGGAATGAAGATTTTTTTTTTTTTTTTTTTGCAAACAAAATCTTTTGCATTTGTAACCAGCGTGAAGCTTGCTTTCTTCTTCTTTTTTGTTCCCATATAAACTTTTGGCATTGATTAACTTCTTGCAGGTTATTAAAGAGGATAACCATGTTTACTCAAGTCACCTTCACTTGTATAATTCTTCTCATTTAATTTTGGGATTATTCAACATTCTCTGGATTTGTTTTTTTTATTTCAATATTTTTGAATATCCAAAATATCTTGGTATTTCAGTCCATCGCAATTGAAGTCGATTGAACATTATTTCATATACGAGCAGGATTATTATATGGGCCCGGACTCTTTTCGTATTCTGTCCCTCGGATTTTATTTGCTTCAGTGCAGAATCCGTGTTGTTTCTGTCCAAATTCCATGTTGTTGCTGTCCAAATTCCATGTTGTTGCTGTCCAAATTCCATGTTGTTGCTGTCCAAATTCCGGGTTGTTGCTGTCCAAATTCCATGTTGTTGCTGTCCAACTGCCATGTTGTTGCTGTCCAAATTCCGGGTTGCTGTCCAAGCGGCCATTTCTCACTTTGGTGCCTCCTAGTACGCAAAGCTGTCACCACCTGGTACCTCACAAAGCTATGTGTTTGTATTACAGCCTCGTGTCATGCTTTATTTGTTTTAACATTTAGATGCAGTTGGATTGGGCTACAAGCATTCCAAAAACTTGGTTGTTTCACTTTGTGTGGGTTTTCTGTTTTTATTTTGCATACTTGTGCAACACAAACCATAAAACTTGTAGTTCGTATTTACCTTCAGTTTTTCTATGGCTATTAATTGTCTCTTATCTTTTATTGCAATGCAGGATTATGCTGATTTAAATATTGCAGATATTCTGGAAATTAATGTCATCCACAGAGCTTTTCAGTGACTGCCGATGTATATGAAACCTGAGTTGAGGGATTTTGACGACTTCTTTATTTTTGTGGTTGGTGCCGTTAATGGGAGGGATTTGGAGTTTGATACTGAAACAATTGTATGAGAATGTTATGAAAGATTGTGATTTGTGCTCGAATGAAACTTTCAAATTTATGTTGGTCATTTTTATACCCCTCCATACAATACATTTTTGAAAATGATAAAGTATTGAATTTTGGCCCAAACTGAACTTTTGTCACTGATGAATTCACGAAAGGTTGTCAACCAAACATTTTTGACAGCAACCTTCCAAAAATTCTGCCACATGGGGCCTTACAGTATTACTTTATAAAAGTTGGAGTATCAGGGAGAAAATGCATGTTGTATAAGATACAGTATTTTGTTTGTGGGACCTTATTCATGAGTTTCCTCAGCCAAACAACAACTGTTTATAACGAAATATCGATTCTGTGTGATCATCGAGAACAGTCCCATGAGTAAAAAAAATTTAAATCAAAATTCCAAAAATTCTCTGCCACTTAAAATCCATGGTATTCAACAAACACATACCTTTTGACATAAAGTTTGTTAACCTCACTGTCTTTGTGGTGGATAGTTGTTTTTGTATGTGGTTAGGTTGTTTATCTTTAGCTGCAAAAAGGCTGCGGTTGTTTGCTTCGAAACACGTAATGAAGACTCAAACGATTGGGATATTTAAATAATTAATCAAAATTTGGAAAATTAATTTTGTTGTTAATGGTGCGCTCTGATGCGTGATTCAATGCACAGATGATACACTCCGACACCTGTAACCACCCCGCATGAAATTCAAAATGCGATCTAGTCAATATCACAAATCATACTCCAAAAAGGAAACAAATATAGTGAAAATGTATTGATTATATATTCGAAAATGCCCTTTAACTGTTGTGGCGACTCAAATCCGCATCACATACTGACCGTTGTAGCGCAAAACCCAACCCCACTGTATTGCCTACCACACACACACAACAAACACAAACATTGTCAAAATAAATGGCCAAAGAGTTGATCTGCCTTCCTGGTATGCATCCAGTAAACACAAAAGGTTTCTACCAACCCGAAAACGAAAACATCATGAGCATGTGCAATTGCCACTTCATTCTCCGATACCAGATGGCTTCCGTAAGTTTACTCAGGTCATTAAAGACTGAGATCTAGTGCACATTTAACCGACTTTGTCTTGGTCACAAATAAATGATTTCACAGAATGTCATCCTGATGATCCCAAATGAGGGAAAAAGCTGGTCAGCAGCTCCACATTCTTTGCTTGTGGCCATTTAAATCTGACACGAGATGTCTCAGTGCTGCATTAGGTACGAAGGCAGAGGGCAGCACGACGTTGCCAGTGCTATGAAGCACTGGAGATGAGTTGGGATGACTGACTGCAGATGAGATGACTGGAGATGACCAGATGAGAGTTGGGTGCACCATTATGATTCTGAGAGTAAGAGACGGTCAATGGTGTACTGCCACAAAGGATCACCATTCACCAGCACGACTATATCAGATTTTCATCTCTTCCTTAAGCTTGAAGCCCCAGTCCCACTGTGGCGATTTTTTTAGCGAACCACAACGATCTGACATTCATGGAGAAAATCGCTTTGGACGTTTTGATTCTTTTTAGTTCGTTCTTGTTCTGTTAAACTTTCCTTGCGCATCGTGCAGATCGTCTCGATTCGCGGAGGCGCTACGACAGTTTTGAAATGTTCAAAACTGTCGTTGCGCCGCAACGATTTAATCACATTCGCCCATTGTCGTGTATTCGCGTGTAATCCTTCCTCTTCTTTGCAATTATTTGTGACTCTCACCACTTCGTTGTTAAGATCGCCGCTTTCCGTTGTGGTTCTGGTTCAATTTCTGCCGCGAGGAGAGAAGACACAGAACGGTGGTAGAACGACCTGACTCGATGCGCAATGAGGAAGAACGACGGTCGTTGGTAATCGCAGAAAGCAGAGAAGATTAAGAACGAACAGCGATGCGACAAAGCAACGAGGCACAAAGAGTTACAACGGCTGTATGAGATGAAGAAAGAATACAGAACGACCATGACGATGAAGAACGGTATATAACGATGCAAGTAGCCCCAGCACGATTTTGGGTACGAGGGGTATATAAGAAGGGTTCTATTCTCCTCTAAGTCAGTTTCCAGAGTCGCTCACATCACTGTGGTTCATCACTATGTGGTTCTTAAAGTCACTGTGCCTCCTGTGGGTTGTCATCCTCACCCCTCTTCAGAGACTACAACTAGCACACGACCTCCTGCAGGTTATTAGTTACATGAAATTATTAAAAAATAATATATAACAACATGCTAGCCCAGTACTTTTGTATCATTGACAGCTAGGTCTTTCATACAGTATCATTCACTCTACCTACATATTTGTTGCAGGTCCAGTTACAGAATGTTCAGAACAACCATGGTGTCGCCCACCTGGTCCAACGTGGAAGGAAATGTTCTCAAGGACTAGCGAAGTGCCACGGAAATGCGCGGTATTTATAGCCTCCGAACAATTCATACTGCATCATTCTGACACGTTCCAGTTCTTTCCAGTTCGTTCTAGTTAGTTGCGCTTCCGTTCTCCGTCTACTTGTTCCGTTGCGTTTCGTAACGTCGTTGTACGTATTCGCCTACTTCGTGTTACTTCGGCTCACACGTCGCACTGCCTCGTTCTAGTTCTTTCTGCGTCGAGTTTATTCTACTACATTCGTTGCTAATCAAGTTGATTCGCAAATATTGTCCTGTTGATTCGTTCCTCAACCAGATCTGGCAATCCCAGTATCATTTTTTGAAATTATTCGTGGCCTAAATAGTTGAAACAATTTCGTACTGTTTCCTTGTGGTTCGCTTAAAAAATCGCCACAGTGGGACTGGGGCTTAAGGAACACTTTCATGGAGAACATTTTTCTTCAAGCAATGATGTTAAGGTCACTGTGAAGTGCTGGATAGGTCAGCAAGTTCTATCATAACAGAATCACAAAACTACTTGAATGTTGGTGGAAATGTATTGACTGCAGTGGTGATTATGTTTAGAAATAAATATGCACCATCCGAGACTAAAGATTGATGTTAGTATCAGTTTTTGTTTCATTCAAATGTCTTTTGCTGTTTGTGAGAAGTGTGTGTATTGTTACAGACACGACTTTGATGTTAAAGTGGGCCGAGCGGAATGGCCGTCGTGTCCGCACAAATTACCCGACTATACTCGACGTTGACGAAGTCGCGTTACGCTGGCTCAATAAGAAAAAGAAGACACCCGGCTGGGTTATAAAATGACGACACCAGGGATACGGTTCTCAAGACCTCCGGAGGAGATTATATTCGTTACGGAAGGTCAGATTACAGGGACGAGAGGTACAACATAGAAAGACAAGCACTTAGACACAATCTTATATTATTCCCAACAGACGACAGATAAACGGGACAAAGCTGACTCACACGGGGATTGATGGCTAGGAAAGGCAAGGTAGCGATGGCTCCAGGTGCACCTGGGCTCGGGGCAGGATCAACACGGTTCGGTCCAGAGATGCGGGGAGGTCTCGTCGCAGCGCTCAGAGGTGACGTTCTTTCTCAGGCGGGTCTTTCTCAGGCCTCTCCAAACTCAGGCGCATCTGTTTCAGCGCTCGCAGGTCCGTCTTTCTCCAGCTGGGGGCGCATCTGACGTCACGTCCGCTACGTGGCCGCGTATATCCGGCGGGGAGTGACACGCCCTCGGCTCGCTAGCGCCGCCCCAGATGGAATCGGTCCGCCCTTCTGATTGGGTGCGGGGGGTTACCAGGCTCCGCCCTTGAGGAGGAGCTGACAGCCAGCCCCTCCGTGGTAACCCCGTGGAGCGCGTGGTCAATGGCGCTAATCGAGCCGGTGTGAGGACGCATCCTCCCCCGCGCCGCCGCCATCTCCTCTGTTGTTGTTGTAATTGTTGGGGAAGAAGATGGA
Source organism: Myxine glutinosa (assembly GCF_964187855.1). Lineage (NCBI taxonomy): Eukaryota > Metazoa > Chordata > Myxini > Myxiniformes > Myxinidae > Myxine > Myxine glutinosa. The sequence goes on along the minus strand of NC_136262.1, from coordinate 205,342,791 downwards.
AGGAGGTATGGGAAAGGTCCTAAACTCACTACTGATGCCATATAATCACATTCTGGTGCAACGAAGAGTCATAATTAATGGAGACGAGGCCTTAACTGACATAGACTAAGAATAACTAGGAAGATGTCCGAAAGTTGTCTACGTGTGGTGCGGTGGACCTGGGCACGACATTTAATGGGGGAATAAGGGGAAGGTCGGCTCTACTGATTGTTATTTACATGCAATGGGACTAGGGAATGGGGGATTGGGGAAAGTTGGGGAGTATTGGAGAAAATAGGGGAATATTTACAAGCGGATATGGAGGCCAAATTCCATATTCGCAACATTGCACCCTTCTCTACCCTCGGGGCGTCCCGACCCGATAAATTTTTACCTACTTTAGTGTGGCACGCAATGTAGTTCCCTCTACTATTAACTCTACCCTGAGTGCGACAGTTTTACAGATATTCACGAATGAGTAAATATGTCCCCCTGCGACGTTGCACCCTTCTCCTCACAGAAACACACCCACAGGATAACCGAATCCGGAAAGAATTCTCAAACTAAACATACAGCCGGTAGGGAGCATTATTTACAAGATTACGCTGATATCTACACTACGATCCAGGACCTGTTTTTGGAGGAACACATGCAGATGTTATGCATAGAGAGAGCGCGCTTGCCAGCATCGATACACCAACCCACGAGTGCTCTGTGGCCGACGGCCTTTAATAACGTGCAGAGCACCCTTTCCCAGCATCAAAAGCACCACCCCACCACCAATCGGTGCAGTCACCATTGTTCATTGGAATAAAAATAAATTCGACAACCCCTAACCCTGCAGGTGTCTCTTGCTCTTCGTGTGGCCTTCAGTGGTGTTAACTATTAGTGGTTCACCTGTATGGCATAGGTGCCACGTTGACCCATAGGTCCATCAACGGGTGGTGCTTGGCCGCAAACGAACTGCGGTCCATTGTGGGTGGCCACAAACATTGCGGTCCATATGGTGTATCGATCCAGGCAGCCAACAGCGAAAGTGCAGGCCCACAACTGCGTAGCCAGCACCTCTCTCTCCTCTCTCTCTACCCCAAAGCCAGATCCTCGGAGGTGGGAGACAAAAGAAGCAGACAAGTGAGTAAGGTGGTAAGGGCGCAAAAGTGCACGCAATGTAAGGTGATGCACACTGGGGGCACATGGGAACCAGGTGAGACAGGTACGTTCCTATCGTACGCCCCCCCCCCCACCAGGTAACCTACATGGCCCCTCCCTTACCCCTTACTGTATCCACAAAACACAACACTACCCATAAACATCTACTTTACAAATCAACAAACATCCCTACTGTCTTCCCCGTTCCTCCCATATACCAAATTCGTCTTCTCTCCCTCCTAACCAATCAAATTTGCCATTTTCAACTCTCATCAAAATTTGCCATCTCCAACTCAACATCATAATTTGCCATTACCAATTCATCATCAGTCCCTCCTAGGGAGGGAGAGATGGAATCACCCCAATGTCTCATCCACGTCGTGATGCGTCTCACAAATCCACACAGCGATTCATCTCCTGCAACAAAACAAAGAAAACACAGGTGTGGAGTCATCATCATCACCACAGGTAAGTGGCTGCGTATGGTGCGACAGGTTCATCAATCCTAACTATTTCCTAAATGACTTTAACAACTTTACACTACCCGGGGTCTCTCTCCGGCCAAACCATTGGCCCTCTTACACTATGGGTTCTAAAAACCAATTCCCATTGGCCAAACTGTGGTGCTTTTCAATTTGGGGTCTCACTCCCCCGATTCATCTCCCGGTGCCCTCCCACAATTTCTGGGCTGTGGCGTGTACCTCTCCCAGTGGGTCTACCCACCTGCACACCTCCACCACTGCGGTTGCCTCCGAGCTTACCTGCTCCTTACCCTAACCTAACTACCTGGGGAAGGCCCTCTGGCACTCTCCCCACTCGGTGCCCTCTCTGGCACTGGGCTACCCGGGTCCATCCTCCGGATCCTCGGGCCCCATCCACAACTCTACCGGCTCCCAGAGCCCACCTGCGGCCTCACCTGGCCGACATCCTCACAGTGGTGGAGTGCCCAACCAACTACACACACTAACAGGCTACACGCCCAGCCATTTCCACAACACTAATGCACCCATCCACAACACCATTCTGCAACCGCACCACAGATGCCAATATCCAACCACAATTTACCTGTACCCTCTACCTAACACTTACACTACCCGCCCCGGGTACTCGTGAAAGGGGTCCACTCTTCCCCCATCCACACCTTCGCACCATGCACACCACTCCGTACCACTTACTCCAACTCTCTCCACACACCTGTATTTGCACACCTGTGCTCTCACACCTGGTGCCACCGGCACCCTTCTCTCCCCAAGCGCATTCGCGCTGATCCACACACTCACTACTCACACACTGCTCCACACACCTGTCCAGTTGCACACCTGTGCAATCACACCTGTTCCATCCTCACACACACACGGCATCATCTCATCTAACTACTCCCTTCTGAAACTTGCGCTTCCCAGTCGTCCCTTTAAACTATTGCGCTCCCTCGTCATTATCATCCATACTAATCTACCTGCGTCCCCACTACAGGTATCAGTCACTAACTAATCTTAACGTCACCTAATGTCATCTTCTAGGGCCCTACACACAATATCCTAACCCACCCGGGCTAGTTTTCACTGCCATACACCCCATAAGCTATTGCTCCTTTGCCCCCATATGGGAAAGGTGGCAGGGATGCCACCCTTACCCACCGGGCCTATCGCTCCTCAATCCCCCAGTCCTCTGGCACTAATAAGCCCCCCTTATTCAGAGGTACTGGGTCCCGCCTCGGCATCTAAAGCCGAGGCAATCCACGGGGGCGCCTGCTCGCCGGTGTAAGGTCTTATCCGGTCGGCGTGGACGATCCGAGGGAGGGCTCGTGGCCCCATTTTGATCTTAAAGACCACGTCACAGATTTGCGACAGGACGACTCCTGGGCCTTGCCAGGGGGAGGTGAGTTTTGGGCACCTTCCCTTCCGCCTCCGGGGATTAAAGAACCAAATCTTCATCCCCGGAGCGTATTGACTCCCCTGGCTCCGGTCGTCGTACCTGCGCTTCATCTTTTCCCCCGCCAGATGGAGTTGGCGGCGGGCGAAGGCATGGACTAGCTCCATGCCTTCCTCTAGGTGACGTGCGTACCCCTCCCTCGGCGGGTTAACCACTGTGTCTGGCACGGGACCGCATAGCAAGTCGGCGGGAGCCCGTAACTCCCGCCCATACATAAGCAACGCTGGACTGCAGGCGGTGGCCCCGTGCTGGCTGGTTCGGTAGGCCATAAGCAAATAAGGGAGATGTTCGTCCCAGTCATCCTGACGGGTGGTGGTGAACAGTGCCAGTTGTTGGATTAAAGTTCGGTTGAATCTTTCCACCATCCCGTCAGATTGAGGTCTTAAAGGCGTTGTCCTGGTTTTCCGAATTGACAGGAGACTGCACACATCTTTTAGCAATTTGCTCTCAAAATTTCGTCCCTGGTCGGTGTGCAACTCCTGTGGAATCCCATGCCGGCACACAAATCCTTCCACGAAGGCCTGCGCTACCACCCCTGCTTCTTGGTTGGGGAGGGCGTAGGCCTCCGGCCACTTGGTGAAATAGTCCATTACCACGAGGATATACTTATTACCTTGGCGGGTGCGGGGCAGCGGTCCTAGAATATCCATAGCCACCCGCTCAAGGGGGGCCCCCACCTGATGTAATTGAAGGGGGGCCCTCATCCTCCGTGCTGGTCCCTTTTTGGCAGAACAGGCGTCGCATCTCCGACACCAGTCCTGTATGTCGCGCCCCATATTCACCCAATAGAACCTCCGGCGGACCCGAGATATTGTCTTTGTCCTGCCCAAATGGCCGCTGGAGCGGGTACCATGCACCTGTTGCAATATGACGTTCTTGAATTTGTCAGGGACTATCACCAGCCAGGAAGTTCTATCAGAGGGAACCTCCACCCACTTGCGATACAAGATGTTGCCTTTCAATTCCAGGGTCTGCCACTGAGCCCAATATGCCTTTGTCTGCGCCCTGAGGGGGGTGACCTCTTCCCCCTTTGGTCTTTGCCCCAATTTGACCCAATTGAACACTGGCCCCAGGACAGGATCCTCCTGCTGGGCCGTGCTCCAGGCCAAAGTTCCGAATTCCTCATCTGCGGTTAGTGGCAAAATTGGCCCTCTCACCCGGGTTGCCCGGACGACGAGAATCGGGGCGGAATCGCCCAATTGCTCCCTCTCCTCGTGTCTCGCACAAAATTTACAGTTTTCCCCCAGACAAGGACGCCGAGAGAGTGCGTCCGCATTACCATGGGCCTTCCCGGCCCTATGGGCCACATCAAAATCGTACTGTTGCAACTTTTCCAACCACCTTGCAATTTGGCCCTCCGGTTCCTTGAACCGAAGGAGCCATTGCAAGGAGGAATGGTCAGTTCTAACCAAAAATTTCCGCCCGTACAAGTACGGGTGGAAATGGTTCATGGCAGCCAGCATCGCCAATAACTCTTTGCGAGTGACACAATAATTTCGCTCGGGCCTACTTAAGGCCCGACTATAGTAACCAATCACTCTCTCCACGCCCTCCTGTGTCTGAGACAAAACTGCGCCCAATCCTTCCTGGCTCGCATCCGTGTCCAGGGTAAATGCCCCGTCGCTAGTGGGGTAAGCTAGAAGGGGTGCGGATGTCAGACACCCCTTCAATTTTTGGAAGGCCTCGTGGCACTCCCGTGTCCAATTAAATCGCGTCCCCTTCTCCGTAAGCCGGTGGAGGGGACGGGCCAACTCCGCAAATTTCGCCACAAAGCGCCGGTAGTAGGAGCAGAGTCCCAAAAATCCCCGCACCTCTTTGATGGTACGTGGTGCGGGCCACTCCTCTACCGCTTTAATTTTGTCTGGGTCCGTTTTTACCCCCTCGCGGCCGATCACGTGACCTAGATAGGCCACCTCTCTTGCAAACAAAGTGCACTTACTCGGGTTCAGCTTCAACCCCGCCTGTCTGAGGCACCCGAACACCTGGTCCAAATTAGCTACTGCCTGGGGGAACGTTTGGGCATGTACCAGGACGTCATCCAGGTACACCAGGCATGATTGCCATGGCATGCCGCCTAGTACATGCTCCATCAATCTTTCAAAGGTGGCGGGGGCGTTACACAAACGAAACGGCATCACAGTAAACTGATACAGTCCCTTACCTGTGGAAAATGCCGTTTTCTCCTTCCCTGCCCTATCCATCTCCACCTGCCAATACCCACTCTTGAGGTCCAAAGTTGTGAACCAATTTGAGCCCGCAACGGCATCGAGGGTGTCATCAATCCTTGGCAGGGGATATGAGTCCTTGAGTGTCACGTTGTTTAGCTGGCGATAGTCCACGCAGAACCGCGTGGTCCCATCCTTCTTTTTGACCAGCACAACAGGTGACATCCAAGGACTTCCCGAGGGCTCGATCACACCTGCGTCGAGCATTTTTGCAACCTGCTCGTCAGCTTCCGCCCTCTTGCTCCAAGGGAGCCGTCGGGCGGCCTGACGAATAGGCCGGGCCTCACCGGTGTGGATCTGATGTTTCACCAGGCCCGTACGTCCAATATCCTCGGTGGACAGGGAGAAGAGGTCCAAATGGGACCCAACCAGTTTGTGTAAGGCCTCCCTCTGGGTACCTCCCAACTCTACGCTACTACGATTTACCATCTCGCAAATGGGATCGGGCCAATTCCTACTTGTTATTGAAGGCTCCCCCCGGGGTCGGCTCGGCTGGACGTTCTCGCCCCTCACTGTCGCGACTTCCTCAACTGGGGTGCAGCCAGCTACCCTCGTGCCCCTTACTATAGTGCGTGGTTCTGTACTCACATTTACTACTCGGACGGCCACTACCGGCCCGTCCGTTTTTACAAGGGTGCGGCCCACGATTAAACCCGGTATGGACTGCGCTGCCACCGGTTCGACCAGGCCGCAGGACTCCTGCCATGTTGGGCGAGCTGCCCACTGGGCCGGCACTATCGCCTCGGCCCTGGGGGGGATGGTCACGGCCTCGGAAGCCTCCAGCTCCGCTCTCTCGGCCGTGCTCACTCCCCCTAACGGCAGCTCTTCTACTCCCACCTGCAGGATCCCCCGGCACAAGTCGATTTTACAACCGCTGGCAGTCAACAGGTCCAACCCTATTAAACATGGGTCGCACACCTCCGCCACCCAAACATCTATCTCCCTCCTTACCGACCCTAACTTGAGGGTCACAGAACCACGCCCTATGATCGGGGCCGTTACCCCGGTAGCAAGCTGCAAACTATAATTTTGCAGGCGCTGGATCTTATCCCAGCCACCTGCGCTCGAATCAAGGACCACAGGGCTGATGATCGTGGCGCTAGCTCCTGTGTCCACTACGGCGTCTACCCCCACGCCGGCAATTTTGCATCTAATTGTCAGGCTACCGGTTCCAATTTGGCCACAATAAATGACCTGTCGCGTCAATGAGGGCTCTCCTCCATCCTCTGTTGCCGAACACCGCCCTACGTGCCCGACACCTTCTAGTTTCCCGGGGTCTGGCGGGGGGGTGTCTGGGGTCGGCTAACCCGCTCCCCCCTGGGCGGAGTTGAGGACCTCAACCGCCGGGGATCATCCCGGCGCATGGCTCGACAGTGCCGCGCCAGGTGACCCGGACGGTTGCAAGTATAGCACCTCACCTGATAAGGTGCTTGCCTCCGGAATTCCAAATTCCCCCCCCTGTAGGTCCGAATTGGATTACCCGCTCGTGGTCCACCGCGGGCCACCTCCGGGGCCGCCTGCCATGGTCCAGGTCCCCCCAGGTGCTGGTCCACCAGCCTCCGGACCATGCCCGCCAGGTCAGGACCCACGTCGGGGGCGGGTCCCCTAAGGGGTCCGCCCTCCATCGGGGGTCCCACCTGGCGGACCGCCATTGCGAGACGCTCGCCCCCTCGGGCCAGGGGCCTCGCTGCTTCCCAACGGGCCGCAGCGTCAGCCGCCTGGCTCAGAGTCTGCGGGCGCCACATGGCGAGCTGTTGCCGGAGCTCAATATCCGGGAGGGCCTGGATAAAATGGTCCAGCGCCAGGCTTTCCCGGGAATCCGCTGCCATGCTAGCATGTGCGATCCCCACTGCGCGGCGAATGTCGTGGGCAAGTTCCCCGATGGCTTCCTGGGGCTTGCGTTTTCGCAGCGCGAGCTGAGCTTTAACAAGCTCGCTCTGCTGTTCTATGCCGAATCGATTAATTAGGGCGTCGCGGAGGGCTGGCAGGGTGAGAGCACCCGCTGGTAATGCCGTCAGCACCTCCGCCGCCGCGCCGCGCAATGCGGCCACCAGGTGTACTCCACCTTCGTCCTCACCCCAACCGTTGCCCTTACACACACAGTCGAACTGCGCCAGGTACGCGCGTAGATCACTCTTGCCGTCATACGGCGCGAGTGGGACCTTGTGGGACCACCTCGTATGTGAGTCGTTGCCCGCCTGCCGGACCCCGTGCGTCGCCCCTTGCGGGGTCAGCGCGGGGCCGAACCGGCCGGGCCCCCACAGTACACTACCCCCAAGGGGCTCTCGTGCCTCCCCGGTCCCTCCAACAACTACCCCTGTTGGTGTCGATGCATGGGTCACACCTCCGCAACCCGCTACCCATTCCATACCACCACAACCTTGCTCACCCACACCTCGCACCTCTCGTTCCATACCCTCCGGACCAGCCATACACCTCACTCTTGGCCTCTCACGAACATCCGGGTCTATCTCGACCCCCAAGCTTATTAAATCACCTGGCGCATCATACGCACGACCATATTGGTCACCACTTACACCGGGTCCTCTTTCTCTCCGCTTCTCCTCCATCACCTGCGAATCCCTCATCCGGTTAATGAGCACATCATCACGATCCGAACACAGACTTTGGACCAATTCTTTTACCTCCTCTTTTATCTCTTTCTTATCCTCTCTCCGTCGCTTTTTAATTTCGCTCACCCCCTCTTCCACTTCTTCTAATTTCTGCTTCACCTCCTTCATCTCCTCGTGCGCCCCTTTAAGTTCTTCCTCTAACTCCACTTTATTTTTTTCTATGTGCTCCCGCACCTCCCGCTCTTTAACCTCCATCACCTCTACCACTTTGTTCATTTTTTTCGTCAAGTCCTCATGTACCGTCTGACACTCTTTTTTAATTACCCCTACGTCCTTTTTCATCTCCTTCTGCGTCGATTTTAACCCCTCTATTACCGCTGTGTTCTTCTTTACCTGTTCCCCCAACTCCTTTTGTCCCACTGTCAGTTGTTCTACTCCCAGCGTCAACTCCTCTATACCCCCTTGCAATTTTACAGTCCCCTTTCTCACCTCCTTCTCCATGCGCTCCTTACAGTGCCTCACCTCCTCGCGCACTCCTCCGACCTCCTCACTCACTCCTCTTCTGATCTCCTCTCCCATCACTTGCATCTCCTGCCCAGATGCCACCCTCATCTGCTCCATTTCCTCCCTGTGAGCATCCAGTTAGGTTTCTACCCCCATTCTGACCCCCTCTATCTGCTGCCCCATTTGGTTAACTTCCCATTCCGCTTGGTCCCTCATGTCCCTCAATTTGCCTTCCATCCTGTTTTCTAACCCCTCTAACCCATTTTTCACTCCCTCTATCTGATTCTCCTGGGCAGCCATTCTGTTTTCTACCCCCATTAACCCATTTCTCACCTCTTTTATCCCGTTGTCTAACCCCTCAAAATTATTGTCTAACTTCCCAAATTTCTTGTCTAACTCCTCAAAATTATTGTCTAACTTCCCAAATTTCTTGTCTAACTCCTCAAAATTATTGTCTAACCCCTCACTGGTACCCCTCGCTTCGTCCCTCATTACCCCCATTTGCTCACTCTGAGCCCTCGCTTCGTCCCTCATTACCCCCATTTGGTTTCCCAACCGCTCACTATCAGCCCTCATTCCCACCATTTGTTCCATAAGGGCCCTCATTTGCAGGAGGAAAAGGTTCGAATCCACCAGGGGCGCTGCCACGGTCGCGGGCGTGGACGCCGTGGCCACCTCGTGCGTGACAACGCTATTTTGCGACCCTGCCGCCCTCACTGCTTCGCTCTCCTCGCGTCCCTCAATTTGGTCCTGGACCGACCCTGCTTCACTCTCCCCTACCGGACCCCAGCCGTCTTGATCCGCCATAGCGCGACTTTCAAAATTCGAGTTTCGTAACACAAATCCAAATTTTGCTGTTATAATTTCGTCGAGCGCAGTAACCGCGGGCCCGCGCTCCGGATCGATTTTGTCGAGCGCAGTACGCGCTCCGGCTCGATTTTCCCTCCCAAAATTTGGGCCTAACTAATTTAGTCCCGGGTCCGAATCTCACTCCTCGACACCAATTGTTACAGACACGACTTTGATGTTAAAGTGGGCCGAGCGGAATGGCCGTCGTGTCCGCACAAATTACCCGACTATACTCGACGTTGACGAAGTCGCGTTACGCTGGCTCAATAAGAAAAAGAAGACACCCGGCTGGGTTATAAAATGACGACACCAGGGATACGGTTCTCAAGACCTCCGGAGGAGATTATATTCGTTACGGAAGGTCAGATTACAGGGACGAGAGGTACAACATAGAAAGACAAGCACTTAGACACAATCTTATATTATTCCCAACAGACGACAGATAAACGGGACAAAGCTGACTCACACGGGGATTGATGGCTAGGAAAGGCAAGGTAGCGATGGCTCCAGGTGCACCTGGGCTCGGGGCAGGATCAACACGGTTCGGTCCAGAGATGCGGGGAGGTCTCGTCGCAGCGCTCAGAGGTGACGTTCTTTCTCAGGCGGGTCTTTCTCAGGCCTCTCCAAACTCAGGCGCATCTGTTTCAGCGCTCGCAGGTCCGTCTTTCTCCAGCTGGGGGCGCATCTGACGTCACGTCCGCTACGTGGCCGCGTATATCCGGCGGGGAGAGACACGCCCTCGGCTCGCTAGCGCCGCCCCAGATGGAATCGGTCCGCCCTTCTGATTGGGTGCGGGGGGTTACCAGGCTCCGCCCTTGAGGAGGAGCTGACAGCCAGCCCCTCCGTGGTAACCCCGTGGAGCGCGTGGTCAATGGCGCTAATCGAGCCGGTGTGAGGACGCATCCTCCCCCGCGCCGCCGCCATCTCCTCTGTTGTTGTTGTAATTGTTGGGGAAGAAGATGGAAGGAGGTATGGGAAAGGTCCTAAACTCACTACTGATGCCATATAATCACATTCTGGTGCAACGAAGAGTCATAATTAATGGAGACGAGGCCTTAACTGACATAGACTAAGAATAACTAGGAAGATGTCCGAAAGTTGTCTACGTGTGGTGCGGTGGACCTGGGCACGACATTTAATGGGGGAATAAGGGGAAGGTCGGCTCTACTGATTGTTATTTACATGCAATGGGACTAGGGAATGGGGGATTGGGGAAAGTTGGGGAGTATTGGAGAAAATAGGGGAATATTTACAAGCGGATATGGAGGCCAAATTCCATATTCGCAACAGTATATATATATATATATATATATATATATATATATATATACTACTAGTCGAAAGTTGAAGTACATTTTTAACCCAACTGGACTACTGTCCAGTTGAGTTCATCACATGATAAACCCTTCGGCGTCTGTCGTCGTCGTCTGTCATCTGTCGTCCGTTAACTTTTCGACGTTAACACTCCAGCGTCCACAAATATCAACCGATTCTGATCAGACTTGACATGCAGCATCCTTACCCCAAGGACCAGGTTGGTATTACATTTCAGCCCGATCCGTTGAAAAATGGCGGACTTAGGCGACCATTTTGTTTTTGTTCATGAAAACGACGTTAACACTCTTGCGTCCACAAATATTAACAGATTTTCATCAAACTTAGAATGTTTAACCCTTACCACACAAGGTAGGTTACTATTGCATTCCAACCCGATCCGTCACAAAATTGCCGCCATAGGCCGCCATATTGTTTTCAGCCCTGAAACGACGTTAAGACTTTAACGTCCACAAATATTTATGGATTTTGATCAAACTTGGCATGTGAGACCCGACCTACTTTAAAGTTGTCCAGTCAGTTCAGTTGAGTCTGCTT